>NC_037670.1:62648838-62940911 GCF_003255815.1 Theropithecus gelada | reverse complement strand
AAAAAAAAAAAAAAAAAAAAAAAAAAAAAAAAAAAGTGAAGAGACTACTCACAGAATGGGGAAAATATTTGCAAACTACCCATCTGACAAAGGATTAATAACCAGAATGTATATAAGGACCTCACACAACTCTATAGCTATGTGTATATATATGTATGTCTTATGTCTTATCCTGAAAATGTCTATTCATATCTTTTGCTATATATATACTGATTAAAAAGGGGCAAAACATATGAATAGACATTTTTCAGAATAAGATATAAAAATAGTCAACAGGCAGGTGAAAAAAATGCTGAACATCACCAATCAGAGAAATACACATCAAAACCACAATGAGATATCATCTCATACCAGTTAAAATGTCTTTTATCAAAAAGTCAGAGAATAACAAATGCTGGTGAGGATATGGAAAAAGGAAAACCTTCATTCACTGTTGGTAGAAATGTAAATTAGTACACCCACTATGGAAAACAGTATGAAGGTTCCTCAAAAAACTAAAACTAGAAATACTGTATGATTCAATAATTCCACTACTGAGTATATATCCAAAAGAGAGGAAAACAATATATCAAAAAGATATCTGCATTCCCATGTTTATTGCTGCCCTACTCGCATTAGGCAAAATGTGGACTCAACTTAAGTGTCCATCAGTGGATGAATGGGTAGATAAAATGTAGTATGTACATACAATGGAATATTATTCAGCCATAAAAGAGAATAAAATTCTGTCATTTGTACCAACACGGATGGAACTGGAGGTCATTATGTTAAATGAAATAAGCCAACTACATAAGACAAATATTGCTTGTTCCCACTGATATATGAAAGCTAAAATGGTGGATCTCATGAAGATAGAGAGTAGACTGGTGGTTACCAGAGGCCAAGAAAGGGAGTGTGGAGGGGGGATAAAGAGAGGCTGATGAATGGGTACAAATATACAGTTAGATTCAATAATTAAGACTGTGTTTGATATATCGGTGGGGTGACTATAGTTAGCAACAATCTGTTGCACATTTCAAAATAACTAGAGGAGAAATATTCATATGTTTCTAGCATAAAGAAAAGATAGATATTTAAGGTGATAGATATTCCAATTAGTCTGATTTGATTTTTACAGAGTATGTGAATGTATCAAATCATTACATTTACCCCCCAAATCTGTATATCTATTATGTATCAACACAAATACATTTTAAAAATATGAAAGTTAATAGTGGTAGAGTAGAAGGTATATACGGAAATTAGAGACAAACCAATGCAAAATTAAGAGACATGAACCACAGGATGAAAAGTCCAATATTTTTCTGGTAGTAATTCTAAAAGAAGAGAATAATTACAATTCATTGACAGTAAATAGATAAAGATGGAGAAATATTTGATGAAAGTCATGAATTGTTAAATCAAAGAAGTATAACAAGTCCTAAGCCAGATGAACAAAAATACATCCTTTCCTAAACAAATTCTATTGAATCTGTAAAAAATCTCAAGACAAAGATAGTGTCCTAAATATAAGCAAAGGGGAGAAACACAGAATACCTGCAAACAATTAAACTCAGTGTATTTTAAAAGCAACAATACATCTTTGAAATCAATTAGATAAATTTGTTACTAAAAAGATCATAACTATAATTGAACTAGAATTTTAAACCCAAGTTAGAACATTTTTCAAAACTGGGGGTGAATTAAAACATAGAACTAGAAAAAGTTTACATTTGTGAAAGAATTAACAAAAATTGAAATTCAGCAAAAACAAAATGGAACCAAGTTGCTAGGGGAGAAAAAACAAGTACAATAAAAAAGCAAAAGGAGGCAAAGAATTGGTAAAATATCCTTGAAAATTGAAATAAATAGTAACCATTAAAGATAATAATTATTATAACAATAATTAGTTAATTAATTTTGATAAAATAACTGGAAGATAGAGAAAAGTATCTCATAACTGATCTCCTTAAGTTATTAGAAGAAAAGACAATATGTTTTAAAAATGTTTTAATTACATTGTGCTAAAACTATGTATTTGCAGATATTTCCAATTCAAGTGGTTTCTCTTAAATTCTCACTTTCCATTAACTTTAATATACTTTTTGTGAATTTTAATTTAATGATTATGACAATAAAACAATGTAAATTCCTTAAACAGGAGAGGAAAAGTAGGGAAGCGTTAAATCTGGTCAATCCAAGAGGTGAGTGAAAGAAGAAATACGAAGAAAGAGGAACCCAAAAGAAAACATGATGACTAGAAAACAATAGCAATTTCCATTTATATTTGGTCTCTTTTAACTTATTGTTCATGCCTTCTAGGATGAAAGTGAACCACTTGTTCAAACAAACAAGAAATGCAATGCAAAGGACTCATTTTACAAGTCCTCTACACAAAAGTAAGCAGTTTTCCCAGTGGAATTTTGATTTTGGAATATATTTCTTTTTCCTTCATGACACATCCTCTTTATGTCTACAATATTCTGGATCTCATGAGTGACCCAGAGAACATCAAACACAGACATTTACTTATAGTGATTGCTAAAATAAACATTGAAAGAAGAGTCTTAAGGCACACCTATGCTTGATGGAAGAATAAAACCAAAACAGAAAGTAAATGGTCAAAGAGAGAGAAAGGGGGATAAGAGTACAGCATCCTAGAAAGTCAAGACAGAGAAAGTTTAAAGGGGAGAATTCATTGACTCCATCAACAAATATATTGAGTACCTATTATGAATCTATGTCTTAGACTATGAGCTACATCAGTGAGTAGGCAAAGATCTCTGCTCTCAGGATCTCTCATTATAAAGGTATATTGGTCTGTTTTCACAATGCTGGTAAAGACATACCCGAGACTGGGCAATTTATAAAGCAAAGAGGTTTAATTGACACAGTTCCACATGGCTGGGGAGGCCTCACAATCATAGCAGAAGGCAAGGAGGAGCAAAGTTACATCTTACACGGTGGCAGTCAGGAGAGCCTGTGCAGGGGAACTCCCATTTATAAAATCATCAGATCTCATGAGACTTATTCACTACCACGAGAACGGTATGGGGGAAACTGCCCCCATGATTCAATTATCTCCACCTGGCCCCACCCTAGACAGGTAAGGATTATTACAATTCAAGGTGAGATTTTGGTGGGGACACAGCCAAACCATATCAAAAGGGAAACAGACAATAATAAGCAAATACACTAAGAAAGTAAACAGACTATATCTTAGAAAGTGACGGATAAGTCTGCAAAGAAAAGGTAGAACAGGATAAGATCAGGAGTCCCACATGTACAGGGTAGCAGGCTTCAGTAATAAGTAGGAGGCGTGGGGAGGCCTCCCCAGGTGCTGAGGGGTGTGCAGAAATTTGGAGGAGTTGAGAGAGCACCCATGCAGAGACTTGGGGTGACTCTATTCCCTGAAGAAGGAATATGGAGCAAAAGCCCAGGTCAGAAGTGTGCTTAAGATGTTAAGAAAGAACAAAAGGCCAGGGTGCCTGGAGTAGGGTAACAGTAGGGTAAGAGGAGGGAGTAGCAAAAGGAAAGGTCAGAGAAGTGCTAGGAACCAGATCTTGTGGGACACTTTAAGCAATTGGACTGTCATTCTGAGTGACATGAGGCTTTAGCAGAGAAATTGAAAGATCAGACTTGTACATGAAGGTAGCAATCATGGTGTCTGCTGTTTTCAAAGTAGATTTTTGCAGGGGAGAGAAGATGGAACACCAGTTAGGAGGTTATTGTTGTCATTTAGGACAGAGATAATGGTATCTTGGGGGAGAGTGCTGGCAGAAAAATTTGTAAGCAACGGTTGAGTTCTGGATGTATGTTGAATGTAGAGTCAACACAATTTTCTGATTGTGATGAATCTGGAAAAAAGAGGACTCAAAAATGATTCTAAACCTTTGGACTATGCAGCTGGATCTACTGAGGTTGCCATTTCGTAACAGGGTGAAGGCAGCGGAAAAGTCAGTTTTACACACATTGAGTATAAAGATGTTTATTAGACAACCAAATGGATATGTCAAGTAGGCAGCGTGAAATATGGATTTGAAGTTTGAGGCAGAGGCCTGGGCTAGAGAAATCAACCTGGGTGTCATGGCTTATAGAAAGGTATGTAAAGCCATGGCACTGAATGAGAACACTAAAGGAGAAGTGTAGTCAGACAGGCAAAGGGCACTGAGTCCTTGCACCTCGTTAAAAAAGAGAAAGAAAGAGGAAAAGCCAGCAATCGAGACTGAGAAGGAGCAACCAGTAAGGCAGGAGGAAGATGAAGAGTCTAGGTCCTGGAAGGCATATTGAGGATGTGTTCAGGAAGGAGTAATGAATGCCAGTTCACATGATGCAAATAGGTCAAGTGGGATGAGGCCTGAGAATGGATAATGGGGCTTACTAGTGGATTTAGAATTCAGCAGAGTGATAGAGTGAAGGCCAAAACACATGGCATGGCACAGAGAAATGGATGAAGAGGGAAAGAGAGGCAGCAAAAAGAATAAAAAAATGACAACACGTGTGGACCTCAAAGCACTTCATGTCTGCCCACTCTTTTTTCTTCACGTATTTTGAACACTTCAGACAGGCTTCACATTTCAACTTCATTTTTTTTCTCATTCAAATTGAAAGTATACCCATGACCAAACATAGTGTCATGAAACACATGTATGAATGCCTACTATCCCAGGGGTGTTATGAAAACATTTAAAAACATGATATGAAGTTGGATTTCAAAGTATTAGAACAACATGAGAAAAAAGCCTTGTTCATCAGTCATCTTGAATCCAACTCTAGGGCTCAAAACATACCTGCTTGCTGAATGTGGGACTTTGGCATCCTCCATTCTTTTTCGTCTCAATTTTCTCATCTTAAAAATGAAGGTTGATAACTAAATGGCCCCTAAATTCCTCTCTCACTTTTGGGTTTATTTCCCATTGTATTCTTGTCTTGATTTTAATTTTAAAAATTTCTGTGATCATCTCAGAAACAGTTAATATTTTGATTAAGGACATGATACTTCACTCAGAATGGAAAAGTTTTATTATAAGACAAAGTATCAAATCAGAGTATTAAGTAGTTTATCTTGAAACATATAAAAGTATCCTTAGGGAAAAGTTTATTACCTTCATGGAAAATTCCTAAAATATTTATGAAATTTATCAGAGGCTCAAACAGTGAGGTATCTTTTAAGTTTTCATTGAGCTCACCGATTAATTTCTTACATACAATGCTAGTCAGATATGTTAGAAAACATTTAAGACTTTGCTATGATTTAAAATATCTTGTTATATTTAGTACTTCTATGATACTACTTTGAAGATAAGTAAGTTCAAAATGTGTTCACACACAACAAAAACACTATGGACTCATCGCTGATCTATTTAACTTTCCCAATATTATGTTTTTTAATTTTCACAGCATTCCTAGGTGGTAGAGACAATTTTTGTATTGGTTCTTGTTCACTCTTGTATCATAAACACCTCGCACAAGACTTGAAATATAGTCAACTCTGAACAAATATGTGTTGAGGAAGTGAGAATCACTGATAATTCTTTTAAAAATGACTTGACTGACAGGGGATTTTTTGGAAGGGTATGCCTTGTCCAGAGAATGGAAAGATCAAGTTTCACACTAAGTTTGGATAGGGCAGGAGAAGTTCTGGGGATCCATCCATCTTGTCATAATATAGTCTTTAGAATGCGGGTTGTAAGGTTTTCACTCAATCAAATTGGAATTGATTTCACCGTGTCTATCATATATGCCTGTGAAAAAGAACAACTTTCAAAACTCCGAAGATCCCCATATTTGTGTGTGTGTGTGTGTGTGTGTGTGTGTGTGTGTGTGTGTGTGTGTGTGAAATAATTGCATTTCATAGGATGGCTGAAGCCCTTCAACCACACTAAAAAAAACTTGTGCAATTTGGCTGCATTAGTGTGGAATACTGGGAATGCTGCTGAATCTTAGGAGGCAGATTATGTGGATTTGAGTCCTGACTTTGACCAATAGCTGACCGTAAGCAAAGGAAATCAGTTTTCTAAGCCATAGTTTATTTGTAAATTAATGGTATTCTCTGAAGGTCAAATGAGCATTTTTTTGGAAACTGTAAGATGTATGTAAGTTTTCTATTTCTGTGTGACAGACTGCAGGAATTTAGTAGCTTTTGTTATCTGGCAGTCCTGTAGGTCGGAAGTCTAGGCATATTCCAACTGGGTTCACTGTTTAGGGTTCCCTAAAGCTGGAATCCAGGTGTCAGCTGACACTGGGTTCTCATCTTCCAAGATCATTCAGGTTGTTGACAGAATTCCATTCATTGTGGCTGTAGGACTGATATTTGTTTCTTCAAGGGCAGACAAAGAGCATGTGTTGCTGTTTCGTGTCTCTTTTTGGAGCTTGCTTGCTTAGATTGGGCCTATTCAGGACAATCCCACCTTTTGATTAACTCAAATTCAACCGATTAGGGACCTTTACTACATGTGCCAATCTCTTGGGGCATATAAAATCACATAACACAGGAGTACTATCTCATCATAATCACTTCCTCTGGCTACTGTCCAGGGGAGGTGATTATATACGGTATGCACACCAAGGGGCAGGGGTCCTCGGCGTCATCTTCAGATTCTTCTTATCACAGTATAATATTGTTATAAACTTTACCAATTGAATATGCTTTTCATAAGATGTTTCTATTTAATAACTTCATAGAGCTTATGAAGATGTTCCTTGGGATAAGATGCTACCACCAAAACTTGTTCCAGAAGAAACAACATTGGAAAAAGCCGCTGACCCCATCTCACAGTGTTTTACTCTGAAAAGATACAAAGGGTTGCCAGCAATAACTCAGGTCAGCAGACTTCTCCGAGCAATAATGTATTTCTCATTGTTACTGAAATTAGTTCCAAAACTTTAAGTCAAAATAATACTTATCTTGTTGTTAACAATACATAAGGAAGTAAATTTATGTAAGATAGGTAAATATATATATATATACACACACACACACGCGCGCGCACACACACATATGTATGGAGCTGAAATTTCCATAATCGTACAAGTTATTGATGACTGCAAATACTTTAATATTTTCAATATTTAAAACTTTTATTGATTATATAAAGACTACCTCTTTCTCAAAAGTCATTTGCAATGACTGTGTTTATTTCTAGAATTGCAAGAGAATGAGTAAATAATGAAGAAGACAGAAATAATTTTACCAGATAACCTATGCTGAAGATGGTTCTTCACACAGGATCTGGATCTTAGCTCTGTACTTTTCATGGCAAAAAGAGAAGATCCATAGATTGCTATCTGATGTTATCACTTATTATGTGATAAAACAAAGCATACCAACTTTTCAGTAGTGACACTCATTCTTTTCATTTCTGAGTATCAAGAAGAATTTATCACATGAATTATCATATCTATGCCATAGCCAGATAACTTTTCCTCATGTGTGAATCTGTGTTACTCCACTGATTAAACCCATCGCTTTTTATTTAAAAAAAAAAAAAAATCCATACTCCTTGACATGACACAGATCCAATTCTCCAATATTTGTCCATGGTTCCCTCCTGAGCTTCATCCCTGTCCCATTCTCTTACTGTTACTTCTTACTGTTCCACTTTATTGGCCAAACATCACTCCTCACTGTTCTGTGTCCTATCTCTGTTGAGCTTCTCTCAAGTCTCAAATCTGCCATGCTCTTTTCCAGCTTGTGTGCTTTGCAAAGAGTGTTCCACTGCCTTCCTCACTCTCCCTATTTATGCCAGGTGAATCTCAAGAATTTCTTCAGGTCTTATTGTAGCCCTCACTTTTGACCTCCCAACACTGGATTAGATGTCTCAGCTTTGTGCTTGCAAAGTACCTTCTACTTCCATTGATTCCTTTATCCTTTTGTGCCACTTCTCACTGCGTAGGAGTCTTGTTAAGCCCTTGGACTGTTTCCCGTAATGAAGTTTTTGAGTACATAAAATCCATAGGATTAAAAAGAAAATCAATTATATTGAAATACAGCTCTTAATATAGATCCCAAGAAGTCCATTGATGATAGGTTAAGAAGCCCATATTTTCTTGTAAAATTTATTCAGCTTTTACAGAGGAAAATGATAATGAAAGGGGGAAAACATGGCTTTAATATAAAGACTCAAACCTGAGATTTTCACATAGAAAAAGTTAATTAAAAGATAAATATATATGGTTTCATCTAGCTAATTTTAAAGGATTGCTAAACTACTTTAAAATGTTTTTATACCTGTGAAAGTTGGTCCTTTCATTACACATTCCTTGGCGTTAAATTCTACTAGCATCCAAAGTCCTTCCTGGGCCAGATGAGATTCAAAGCTTAGGATCTAGCCTGGTTTGGAAGTGGGAGACTGGCCTGAGTTTGCAGAAGGTAGGCTACAGGGGATCCAAGTCAGAACAGTAGCTAAGGATGAAAACTAAAATCAGACCTTCCACATGGGTTTCGATCTGAAACAGGTGGATAATGAGACAGATTCCAGCTATGAGAAAACAAATTGAAATTGGAAGTTTGAGACCAGAGCAAAGACCATGAGTGGCTCCAGACCGAATCCATGAAGTGCTAGGAAAGCTTGAAGAATGTGTTTCCTAGAGAGCCTGGGACATGGCTGTGATGTGGAAAGGACTGTCAAGGGCACAGGAACTTATCCACCAGAAATTATAATGTGCTCATTAACTGTCATTGATTTTGATGATTATTTTTAGATGGTTGGTGAGCTCTGGGACAGATTTCAAACAAGATCTTTCTTGGCACCAGTCAAACCAGTTAATTTGTAAGTTTTATCTCCTGAAGTTCTCACACTAGGTTTTTCATTATCGTGTATTATAATTAAGAAGCTGGTGCTGTAGCCCATGGCTTAGAGGGGTGGGTGAGGAATATGTTCTCTGATGGAGACCAACCCAGGGCCCCCCTGACTCGCATCCTTAGGGCTGGGAAGATGACCCAAATCCCAGGACAATTGCTCAGTGTGCCTGCTTCCTTTACTTTCTCTTTACCCTCCTTAACATTTAGAATATTGGATGTACCATAACCATTTTGGAAAAGTCAGTGCGGTGACTCATGCTTGTAATTGGAGCATTTTGGGAAGCCAAGGTGGGAGAATTACTTGAGCCCAGGAGGTAGAGACCACCCTGGATGGTCTGTAATTGAAAATGAGTTATAATTTCTCTTTTGTAGACATGGTAAGACCCCATCTCTACAAAAATAAGAAAAATAAAAATTAATTAGCCAAGAGGGATGGTGGTGCACCTGTAGTCCCAAGTACTCAGGAGGCTGAGGCAGGAGGATCCCTTGAGCCCAGAAGTTCCAGGCGGCACTGAGCCATGATTGCACCACTGCATTCCAACCTGGGTGACACAACAAGATCCTGCCTTAAAAATAAATAAATAGGCTGGGTACAGTGGCTCATGCCTGTAATCCCAGCACTGTTGGAGGCCTAGTCATAGGATTACCTGAGGTCAGGAATTTGACCAACATGGTGAAACCCTGCCTATAATCCCAGCTACTTGGGAGGTTGAGGCAGGAGAATCGCTTGGATCCAGGAGGTGGAGATTACAGTGAGCTGAGATCACGCCACTGAACTCTAGCCTGGGCAATGAGCGAGACGCCATCTTAAATAAATAAATAAAATAATATAAAATAGGGAGGGCTTTATAAACAATTTGATATAAGCAATTATAATGTCGCTAAAATCCATGGACTTTATATAAAATAGATTATACATTATTTTCTATCAATTTTTGTATTATATAGTTACTTTGTGTTCTATTAATGTTAGAAACCATGGTTTTATTACTACTACTTCCTTACATGTAATTTTCACATTTAGTCTAAAAAAACTTGGTGTTTCTGCCTTCGAAAACATCACAATATTGTCTCTTCATTTTTGTTCTTAACACAACCCACAACACAGGTTATCATCTTTGTTTTTATTTTGTATTCAGTTTTGAATATTTTATGTACACAAAAATGTATAAGAATGTGATATAGTTTGTGTATCTGCTCCCCAACTTCAGAAATAAAATATTACTTACACAATGGAAAATTTCTATGTACTTTTTTCTAAGCACATCTATCTTCCTCAGGGAGCATGACTAATATTCTCGATTTGACGTTCACATTTTCATGCATTCTTTTAATTTTTTAAGACATACGTGTTATTGTTAACCAATATATGGAATTGTGTTCTTTGTTTATAAACCCAGTATTAGTGGTATCATACATATATTTATGCAAGTTTATATTTTGTTCATATAAAAAAGTACATATGAGGAAGTAATACTAATAAAGTCATAGTTTCAAACATTAATAGAACACAAAGTAACTATATGATACAAAAATTGATATAAAATAATTTACATTATTTAATTTTACATTATTTAGTTTTACATTATTTTAATTTACACAAAAATTTATATTTGTGTTTGTAAGATTCATACCTGTTGACATCTGTGTTTCTAGGCATTTGTTTTCATTGTTGTAGAGTCTTCCTTTAAATGGATGTGCCAAAAATTATTCATCCATTCTCATAATTTTCTGATTTTTAGTATAGTTGGTACAGTGCCCACATGCCTTCACATACCTAAGTGTAAAAATATTTCTGAGTTTTATATACTCATATTTATGTCTAGAATTGTTGGGTCATGTGATGTGTACTTCTCTGCTTTTTACATATTGCCATGTTCTTCTCCAAATGAGTTTTAACAATGGAATCTCCCATTATAAGTGCTTGGGTTCCCATTACTGCACATCACAGCCAGTGTTTAGAATTTTCAGATTTAAGGAAAAAAAAATCCAATCTTATGAATAACAAATTGTGCTCCATTATAATTTTAGTTTACATCTACT
This sequence comes from Theropithecus gelada, assembly GCF_003255815.1. Taxonomy (NCBI): domain Eukaryota; kingdom Metazoa; phylum Chordata; class Mammalia; order Primates; family Cercopithecidae; genus Theropithecus; species Theropithecus gelada. The sequence continues at coordinate 62,930,086 of NC_037670.1, read as the reverse complement.
TGATTACTAACGATCAGTTTTTGCAAGTTTATGACCTGTTTGAATTTTCACATCTGGAACTTGCCTGCTCATATATTTTGTCCCTTTTGCTGTTGGGATTTTACTTATTGATTGTCACAACTTTTCTGTTCAATATGCTGGGTAAAAATCCTTTCTTGGTAATATGCATCAAAGTACCCCCTTCTAGTCTGTGACTTTTTTATTTTAAGACTTTTCTATTTTTGCTTATCTGAAGTTTTGAATTTTAATGTAACTAAATTCATCAATATTTTCCTTCAGGTTTTGTTGTTTTTGTGAAGATTTTAATGACTGTTTCCCTGCCTCGAAAGAATAAAGATATCCTCCTTTTATAACTTTTTTTCTAAAATATTCAAAGTTTTGCTTTTCACATTTATTATTTTTAAAGCATTTGATTTTTACTTATGATAAGAGCTAGGGATCCATTTTCCCAACATAAATAAGCAATTATGCTAGTTCAGTTTAATGAGAGGATCTTACTAAACAGTTTAATGAGTGATTTGTAGGCCTGTTGGGTAAAGCCTGTGAGTGCTGAGTCACAATCAGCATTTTGCAAAAATAAAGTTGAATAGGAAATATAAAAGTGAATCACATGGAATTTTAAAATGGAACTATGTATTTTTCAATAACTACTGTGGGCAATTATGAAGAATAGCGTGAGAGAGACAGACATCACTTACGAAAAACACATGCTATTCCGGAAAAAAATTATTCATTCTATCTTTTGCTCCCTGGAATTTCATCTGATTTTCTGGTTTTTAGATGATCAATTTGATCATCACCTCAGTGGAATGGTTAATCTTATATATTTAACTTTATATTTACCTAATCCAAATTAAATTTAAAGCAAAATGGAGGAGATATTGGTCCACAGCAAAACTAATGAGAGTTTTTGCTAAATTTTAATTATCAAAAATCAATATCAACGATATCATTTTTAAAATCTTTAACAATTGCACCACTTCAATAAAAGTAGTATAAAGTGACCTTTAAAGGGGATTTTTTTGGTAACTGGTAGAAAAAAGAATGAAATGGAAATACACAATACTGTACTCAAGTCTGACTGCTGGATCTAGAAATGCAAATAGTGACAGTACGGAGAAGAATGTTGAGTCTTCTCAGAAAACTACCATTTTATTGAACCATATCTAAAAATGATGTGTAAGATTTTTGATAAAAATTATTTAAAGTATGATTTTGTCGAATGTGTAAAATACCCTGCTATAGACTCCAACGTGTAAATTGAATAGTAATCATTTAAATAAAAGATTGAAATAGTTAAAATTCTAAGATTCTTGGCCAGGTGCATGGGCTTACACCTGTAATCCCAGCACTTTGGGAGACTGAGACAGGCAGATCACGAGGTCAGGAGATCAAGACCATCCTGGCCAACGTGGTGAAACCCCGTCTCTACTAAAAATACAAAAATTAGCTGGATGTGGTGGCAGGTGCCTGTAATCACAGCTACTCGAGAGGCAGAGGCAGAAGAATCGCTTGAACCCAGGAGGTGGAGGTTGCAGTGAGCCAAGATTGCGCCATTGCACTCCAACCTGGGCAACAAGAGTGAGACACCAACTCAAAAAAAAATCAAAAAACCAAAAAAAGAGATTCTTGTTTATATAGCATGCTGAAATTGATGATAATCCTATTTGAATACCTTTTTTAAAATTAATTTTTTTGTACTAATTCTTAACATGTGAATGTTAGTTCTAAAACTTCATTGGTATATTGGTATTTTTAATTACGTATCATGTGGTAAAATGGCAAATAGCTCAGGGAGATGATAATTTTTTATTCCAGTTTACATGTATCCACTTAATTTATTGATTATAAGTCAGCTGGCAAATGAAAAGCTATGTGTGTTAGTCAGCACTGCCACACCTCAGAATTCTTCAGCATACTATTCACAATGGAAGCCTCCTGTATGTAAATGTTCCTTCCAAGAACCCACACAAAAACCTATATGTGAACGTTTATAACAGCTTGATTCATAATCTCCAAAACCTAGAAACAACCAAGATGCCCTTCAGTAGGTAAATAGATAAAGATACTAAAGTATGCCCACACAATGGAATGCTACTCAGCAATGAAAAAGAACAAATGCAATACACAACAATATAAATGAATCTGAAACACATTTTGAAAGCAGTCAGACCCAAAAGTTTACTATATAGTTCCATTTATTTGACATTCTGGAGAAAGCAAACTACATCCTTAAATAGTCTCTGTTCAAAATCACAAACCTTTAAAGGACAATTCCTATGAGATATCTTTGAAGGCTTTTATCTTAATTAGAGAAATACTGTAATAATTTGATGTTTATTAACTTAATGTAAATAACCCAGTTGCCTCTCTTCTCTTTTTTTGAAGTGTGAGTTCAAGTTCTAGAAGTAAATATATTCCTCTCTACACGTAAGTAATGTTTCTCAGTCTTGTAAAAAAATTTTAGATTTGACCAGGCGCAGTGGCTCACGCCTGTAATCCCAGCACTTCGGGAGGCAGATCACGAGCTCAGGAGATCGAGACCATCCTGGCTAACACGGTGAAACCCCGTCTCTACTAAAAATACAAAAAAATTAGCCGGGTGTGGTAGCGAGCGCCTGTAGTCCCAGCTGCTCAGGAGGCTGAGGCAGGAGAATGGTGTGAACCCGGGAGGCGGAGCTTGCAGTGAGCCAAGATCGCGCCACTGCACTCCAGCCCGGGTGACAGAACAAAACTCCATCTCAAAAAAAAAAAAAAAATCAGATTTATATTTTGGTTGTAGTTGCTTTCAGCTTACTCATGTTGTATTCACTTTTTAAGACAACTTATGCATTGTAACACATTTCTAATGTTTACATGGCACACAGTGCCTGTTTAATGTCAGAAGTCCCATCTGAGGTTTGGTTTTGATGAAAGAAAGAAAGAGAGAGAGAGAGAGAGAAAGAAAGAGTGGTATTTTTTTGTTTTTCCAAATAGGTTACCTTTTGAAATAAAATACCTTGGATGCTACCACTATTGGGTGTTATGAATCACGAAAATTGTTTTAATTGCAGAAGGGATGAGGCACTCGTTAACAGTGAAGTGCAGGAAATATCACCTCTTATTTTCTACATTTAATGCCAGCTTTCCATAGATGGCAAAAAGGTACATTATCTGCCAGTTGGGGTCTTCTCTTGGTTTTTAAATGGAAGAAAAACCTTGAAACAAAGTAGATCCAAGAATATGGAGGAGGGATCTGGACCTTTAGTCCTGGCCCAACCCCTCCCATTACTCGGCCTCTCCTGCTCTGCAGTTGACTGGTATTTCTACCAGTGGCCCCAGAAGTCCTTGAAACTCTCTCTGATTGACATTAACTCGGCCACTCAATTTTCTCTCAGGCCCAAGGGCACGTGGCTTGTTGCCCAAGCCCCTCTGCACCCGTGAGGGTTTCCATCCACCCTTAGCCTTAGTATCTCCAGCATACGCCCGCCTCTTCCTTGCCCAACCTCTAGCCAGTCTCCAAAGAAGGAATTGTGCTGGGGCTACAGGAACAGCCCGCTTCTTTGTTCAGAAACACAAAACAGCCCTTACTCTCACTCTGGCTCAAATTTAACATCAAGGAGCATGGCACCGCTCATTCTGAAGAAGAGAAAATCATCTTTATATATTTTAAGGAAAATTGCTCTATCATTATGCTTTACATTTTGCATTTTGAGCCTTTGATCTATTTTGGCAAATAAATTTCCTTTGGAAGTTAGAATACTGTTCAATGGTTTCTTCTATGTTTCTTATAAAGAAACGTATGCCTTCTTTCCTTTCCATTCTAACAGTGGTCATGTGCAGTCTACAAATGCTGATGATGTTGACAACCCGTTGGGAGACATCGCATCACTAGCCAAGCCGCGGTGCTCTAAGCCTCTTTATACAAACACAAGTCGGTGAGTTCCATTCATGATTATTTCCCTTGTATTATTACTGAGAATGAAATATGATGATGGACTTTACTATAAATGAAGGAATTTAAACGTGGCTTTTTATTGAACATAGCTAAAGAAGAAAGATACCTGCTTCCTAAAAGAAATGTGGTTTGTCACAAAGGAGATTTTGGAGATTGACTCACTTGGGGCCCTTGAGCAAGTCACTTCATCTCTGTGACTTCAGTTTCTTCATCCGAAACTTGTGAGAAAAAAAATGCCACCAAACGAGGTGATCGTGGAGGGATCCCTAATGTTTGTAAAGTATCTGAGAAACGGCTGATCACTAACAGAGAGGAATCACTTTTTTTTTTTGAGACGGAGTCTCGCTCTGTCGCCCAGGCTCTGAAGTGCAGTGGCGCAATCTCCGCTCACTGCAAGCTCCGCCTCCCGGGTTCACCTCATTCTTCTGCCTCAGCCTCCTGAGCAGCTGGGACTACAGGCGCCCGCCACCTCACCCGGCTAATTTTTTGTATTTTTAGTAGAGACGGGGTTTCACCGTGTTAGCCAGGATGGTCTCAATCTCCTGACCTCGTGATCCGCCCACCTCGGCCTCCCAAAGTGCTGGGATTACAGGCATGAACCACTGCGCCCGGCCGAGAGGAATCACTTTTACACATAGGAACTTGAAGGCTGTCGAGCCGTGCTTCGTCCTGAGGAAGGAGTCAGTGGGCTGGATTCTTCCATACATTCTGCAAGGAAATCATTGCTATTACACATAATAATTCTAAAAATCTAAAGGAAGGATATAGGAAGAAAGCCAATTTAAAATATTCTTCGGGAACAACAATTTAGGATTGTTTCTTCTTTGATACGTACATCTAAATTTTGAAATGTTTTATGAAACATTCTTGCTAAAGAATCAAAACATTCTTTGGGGTCATTTCTTCAAAGAGAGTGAAGAGCAGTATGGCAGCATTTTAAAGATTTGACGTAAAAATGAACCACTTAACTTCAATAAATTGGGCGTATAGCATTCCTACCTCATCTTGCTGTTAATTTCTGTTTTTAAGCAAATGATATTTTGAGAGAATCATAGAAAAGAATTGAAGACATTAATTGTACTTATCTGATTTGGGCACTAGAGGGCCTCCAAGGTTGCAAAGTTTCTTCTTTTGATTCGCTGTCAATTTTTAACGGAATCTTAACCTGTTAACACAAAGAAATGCTTTTCATTTTTATTTATAAAATATTGACAGACACAGAAAGATATAGTGCCACATATAACATATCAAATAACATAAGTAAACACCTGTCTATCCCCCACCTAGTAACACACAGAATCGTACTCAAATGTTTTCAACCATGTGTGTAGCCCCAATTTCATTGCCCATGCTTCTGCTTCCCCAGCTCAGAAGTTAAACTCGTTAGACTTTATGCCTTTCTTTTGCTTAGTTTTCTTTCTAGTTTTGATACATACATATGAATCTCTAAACAAATTATTATGTAGTTTCCACAATACTGCTTGAGCTAAAAAGCAAAGTACAGGAGAATACAAACAATATGATGTCATTTGCATACGAGTACATGAGCTTACTTTGTGCCAAGTAAGGAATAGAGAACCATCCTATTCAAACGCAAGTATGTCTCCTCTTGAATTTTTTCATCTTAAAGTTTCTTGAAGAGAAATGGCTTTATGATATTTTTAGGGTTTTTTTAAATGATTGGTGGCACTTAATCATGGCTGGGAAGCCCTGCTATACCCTTGCCTTTTCAGTGAAAGCCTTTTTGTTTTTGTTTTGTTTTGTTTTGTTTTGTTTGTTTTGTTTTGTTTTGAGACAGAGTCTCACTCTGTCACCCAGACTGAAGTGCAGTAGTGTGATCTCGGCTCACTGCAACCTTTGCCTCCCGGGTTCAAGTGATTCTCCTGCATCAGCCTCCTGAGTAACAGGGATTACAGGTGCACAGCACCATGCCTGGTTAAGTTTTTTGTAATTTTAGTAGAGATGGGGGTTTCGCCATGTTGGTCAGGCTGGTCTCAAACTCCTGACCTCAAGTGATCCACCTGCCTTGGCCTCCCAAAGTGCTGGCATAAAGGTGTCAGCCACCACACCCAGCCCAAAAGCCATATTTCAGGCAAGGGTCAAGGCCATTTACTCTCTAGTTCAAGTGGTTTCAGCATTGGAATCACCAATTTTCCTACAGGGCAAAAGTTTTAAAAATTTCCTTCATCATTTAATTTTGTTTTATGGTTACTAAGTCATCTGACATGCTCTGTGTTTTTTATATTGGTAGTGATTGTGCTAATAGCTTAAAAATAGTAGTTTTAATTTTTATTGTAGAACTGAATCTGATCATTAAAGAAAAAGTACAGAAATATTAATAACAATAAAATATAACCAAACTCTTACACAAAATATAACTATTATTAACATGTTGGCATATTTCCATCTGTCATACACACTTTTAGTCTTGCTTATGTGTATTTATATAGCTATGATCACATTACACAGAACATTTTTACCACCATAACATTACCACATAATTATGGGTACATGTTTTTATGAGCTTATCATAGCTTCTATTTGTGTAGATGTACTGTAACTGCCTCATTCACTTAGGTTACATATGTAAATTGTTTCCATTTTTGATATGGTAAATCATGCCCCCAAATATTCTTTATATGACTCTTTCTTGATTTGAAGTTATTTACTTAAGTGACACTCCTCCAAAAGGATTCTGGGGTCAGAATATGTAAACATTCTTAAAACGTTCTTAAACTTATGGCTATCATTTTCTTGAAGTGTTATGTGAATTTACAGAGGTTTGATGAGCCCGTGATTATGCTCAGTATTTATGCTCACCTTTAATGTTAACACTGAAGCTCCACAAATAACTTTTTTCCAAAAATGTTCATTATGAAAATAATTCAGATATTTTTGAAGGTAGAAAGTAAAATACCTTTCATTTTCAATTCCAATATTAAAAGTTTGATTTCTTTTTAGACTCTTCCCCTCATGCATTTATGAATGTGTGCAACATATATGTACAAGTGTATCGCGTGTGCATGCATAGGTGGAGTGTATGTGTGTATGTAAGATTGAAATATGCACTAAATATTTTTCCATATTAAAATCTTTTTAATGGCTAGATGTATCCCACCAAGTCTATAACAAGTTTATGTAGCCCAAGCCCTGACTACTTTTCTTGTTGTAAAGAATATAGCAAAAGCAGCCTCTACATATATGTTGTACACTTATCCATGCATTCTTTTAGAACAAGCCACTAAAAATGAAATTGTTGCCTGAGTTTTCTTGTTAAAATTATTTTCGAATTTGGTAGGCATGCGCAGTTATTAAATGACATTTAGAGTTCAGGAACTCGAAATATTAATGCAGTTTCTACGGTTTCTACTGCAGTTCCTAACTTATAACTTGAGACTAATTTAGGAAATAGAAAGAATCCAAAACAGTCATTGGGTTCAACAAAAATTATTGAAGTTCAGTATAGCTAAACAATTTTCTTTGTTTCTTCAACAAACATGTACTGTTGACTGGATCTGGGTAGTGTTCAGGAAATTTTTTTTAACTGATACAAATTCATCCCCACTTATAATCTGTGTCAAGCAGAAAGTTAAGGTAAGACTGAGATAAGAATCCTGTTTAATCACGGCAGGCGCAGTGGTTCACACCTGTAATCCCAGCACTTTGGGAAGCCAAGGCGGGTGGATCACCTGAGGTCAGGAGTTGGAGATCAGCCTGGCCAACATGGTGAAACCCCATCTCTACTAAAAAACACAAAAATTTGCGAGGCTTGGTGCTGAGCATCTGTAATCTCAGCTGCTAGGGAGGCTGAGGCAGGAGAATCGCTTGAGCCTGGGAGACGAAGGTTGCAGTGAGCTAAGAGCGCGCCACTGCACTCCAGCCTGGGTGACAGAGACCCTGTCTCAAAAAAAGAGAAAAAAGAATCCTGTTTTTAAAATCTGACGTTTTTATCCTCTTCAATATAAGATCCATATTCTTTGCAAGGGCTCAGTGAACAAGTCTGAAGAGAAGCTCAGTCCATTTTAGTAACCATTTTACAGTGCCATATACCTTCAGTGCTTTGCAGTCATGAGTCATCAGTACAAGGAACATGATAACTGAATGATCTGTAATGGCAGATCTGTGTCCTTTCCCAAGGATATGGAAAGAGGTGTTGGGGTGCTTTTTCTTTGGTAATGGACTCTATTGTAGACATATATATGTGTGTGTGTGTATGTGTGTGTGTGTATGTGTGTGTATATATATCTTACATATATGGAAGAGAGCTCTGGGATCTAACATATATGCATCTCTCCCTTGTGTTTCCAAAGAATAAACAGGCTCAGCACAGGTGAGGTGCAGGCCCAGCTAACAGAGCAGCACAGCCCATGCCTTCTGACCCCAAACCCAGCACTTGCAGTTACCATTTGCTTGTTTTTCCAAACTAGGCAGCTGCCTCTGAGGTACCATCCTCCACTAAGTTATAATCTTTTATCTCAGGACGTTACAAGGTTTCACATTTACTGTGCTTTTTGACCTCAATGATATCTGAGGAAGCATTTGCAAATAAAGAGGAATTGTCCAACATGGACCCCCAGGCAGCCCCTGACAAATGTCTCCCATCCAAAAGGGGGCTTCCCTGTCAGCCACTGGACTGTGTTGCAGCTTAACAAAAAAACCTTACCACAACCCAGGTTAAAGAATAACTCTATGAATAGTAGTTCCTTAGATCAGCCCAACACTTCTGCCTTTTCAGACTACTTTCACACACTCCCTCATTTGTTTTTCAAATAATGTGATGAGGCCAGAGGTGAAGGTGCAAGTTCTATCCCCATTTTGCAGATGAGGAGTCTGAGGCCAGAGGAAATGACATAAAGAGGCAAGGTCACTCATTTCATGAGTGGTAAAAAGTCCAGAGAACTGACCTCTTAATCCCCAGGGCAAGCTCTTGCCTTAACTCACATTAAACGTGGCTTCTGCCTTTGGCAAATAACGGGTTCTTGGAGCTCCAGCCTCAGCTATAATATAAAAGCTTTGAGTTATACTGTTTCTACATTCCCTTCTAAATGGAAGAATTGAAGATCCCAAGAAAACAGGAGGAAAGACTATACCCACTAGATGAAGAGAATAATCAATAAACCTGTAATTCCTAAAATATATCTTGTGGCCACGACATCTTATGATATTCAGAAAAATGCAATCCAGTGACCAAAAGTCATTGCAAAATGATTCCAGTTTTACTTGCATTTGTCATTGAACAATAAAATCAGACAAAAGCCCAACTCACAATGGACTCCTGTCTTTTCCTCTCCAGCTGCATCCCCTTTACAGTTCTCCGTAGTCCTTCCCTTCTCCCAGCCCTCTAGGCTGACCCTTCCTAACGTCCAAGCCTGGACTTTACTACTCTTCCTCCCTCTCCCACTTTGTGCTCCCCTTGCCCACCCTAACTCCCATCCATCTCCTGCTGCTCCTCTCACATGGGTCTGCACCTGCTGCACACTGGACACTGTGCCAGGCCTTTACTTGTATCACATTGTCCCCAGCACCCTCCAAGGGAGTGCAGCTACCCTGACTGATGGCCAATTATAGGTGAGATGCCTGAGAAAACTTCAGTTGAGGTCTAAGTTCACACAGCTGGTCAGGGCAGCCCTGGAAATTAAATGTGTCTGTCTCACACTCCCCTCCCTTATGTCGTATCCACGGTCTTTGTCCACTTGGGATCTTTAAACATTTAAATGTGAATTTTTTAAATTAAAAGTATTAGTGTGAAAGCTGTTGGGAGCTAAATCAGCTTGATATCTGCCTAGAACTGTACCTGATATAGAATGGCTCTAAATAAAAGACTGTCACATTGATCTGAACCTGCACTTACACCCCACCCCGTATAAATGCAGCCCACCGTGAGCTAACAAGGCTTTCCTGGCTGAGCTGGGAGTAATGCCAATGGCCCTTCCCATTCAGTTCAATCACACTGAGGTCCAGTTCTGCCACTTGCGAGCTTGGTTGGTGCTGGCCATGTTACTTAGACTTTCTCTTCCACAGTTTCTCCATCTATAAAATGGGCATGATCATAGGACCTATGGCACAAGATTATTGTATAGTCAACTTACAGCAAGCATTTAAAAGGGTACCTGGAACATAGAACATACTCAATGACTATTAGTCATGTTTACAGTGTAGAGTGAGAATTTGTATGCATGCCTAAATTTTATGCACATATACACTACTATATTCTACATATAACATGGTTTTCTCCACATTTTTCCTGTCTCATATTTAACTTACATACCATCTGTACTCCCTTCTTCTGAGTTACTAAACTTCTTGATTTTCTTAAATTACTTAATTTCTATTTTATCATGCTTTGTTGAGAACCAATTCGTTGTAGACTTGGGCAATAATATGTATCATAGTGAACATTGATACATTTGATACAATTTGATACAATCCAAATGTATCAATTAGTGAACAAAATCCTGGTTTATTTGGAACTAGCGAGTACAAAATAAGGTGTTTAAAGGACTGGAAGCTGTGGAGCAAAGGTAAAAATGAAGACTTCTTATTTTTAAGTGGGTCTCTGCTTCTTTCTGCTTTCCTGAAATGGGGAGTGGAATTCTTTGAACATGCGACTAATCTGGAAATCCATTTCCCAGCTTGTATGTTTCAGTATCTTTAACAGCTTTGTTCCCTCCAACTGAAAAATAACATCTCCTATCAGCAGCAGTCTAAAGTGTCCCCCAGAGAGTATTCTCCTCTTAGTATAAGGTCACCGTATTGCACCTAAGATGGCAAAATTCCCCTTGCTATGGCCATATGGGCCAGGGTTAAATGGAATAGATTTAGAAGTAGTGTGGGTGAGGACTTTCGTTTTCAAGTATTTGGCAGTTTATTATGCAAGTGAATTCATTCTCAAGCCTGAGCAGCTAATCAGTCTACCTTTCATGATATGTTATTATGAAATATGATGTAATCTAACAGCATTAAGACAATGTAACATATGATACCATTTAGCATCAATAACCTGCATGCCACAGAGGCACAGAGGCTGTGCAATGTTTTTTATCAAGCCCTTCATGTGATTGACAGATGGCCTGCGTCCATCCCTCTGACTTCTTAACTGCTCTGATGGGAGGATATGACTTTAGAGGCATTTTAATTCTGCAGGTGTTTTCAAAGGCAGTGGAAAAAACCTTTCACACAGATGGAGGGGATTTCCTTTGTAACATGCATGGAAGCTTTAATGAATGGTTGACAGAGAGACGCATGCATGAATAACTTTGCCTCATTCTGGGTTACCTCTCTAACTTACATCTGCACTTTTCCAACAAAATTCCAAGAAATCCTGCAGGGTACTGCCTAGAATTCGGCAGCTTCAGTTCACTCACCTAGGTCCCTCCAGCAAGCTTGACAGTGTGACTTTAAAACAGACGTTCCTGAATTTAGCAGCACAGGAGAATCATCTGGAGAGCTGTCAAAAGTCCCAGTGCTCAGGCCACACCACTTACTAGTTACATTAAAATGTGGGACTGGGCCAGGCACGGTGGCTCATACCTGTAATCCTAGCACTTTGGGAGGCCGAGGCGGGTGGATCACGAGGTTAGGAGTTTGAGATCAGCCTGACCAACATGGTGAAACCCCATCTCTACTAAAAATACAAAAATTAGCTGGGCATGGTGACACATGCCTATAACAGCAGCTAGTCAGGGGGCTGAGGCAGGAGAATCACTTGAATCTAGGAGGCGGAAGTTGCAGTGAGCCGAGATTGTGCTGCTGTCCTCTAGCCCGGGCAACAGAGCAAGATTCCGTCTCAAAAAAAAAAAAAAAATTGTGGGGGTGGGAGCCAGGCATTGGTACCTTTAAAGATGCCCCTGAGATATCAGTGTGCAGCACTATTGGAAACCTCTGTCTCAGCATCTTTTCAGCTGTCTGTACTGGATAAACTTTGCAATCTCCATGTGCATGGCCCTTATTTTGTAAATGTTTTATTTCTTTAAATTACTGTATTTCAATTGAAATTAGTTTAGCATCTATTAAGTGCTAACAATTTGCTAGCTGCTTTCACATTCATTTAATTCCTCTAATCCCCAGAGTGCCCCTAAGAAGTTAGTGTTGTTGTCTTCATGCTGCAGTTGACTGAGCTGAAGCTCAGAGAGCTTTCTTCACTGGAGTAAAACTTCACAGTTGGTTAAGGGGCAGAGTCAGACTTGCCACAGAAGCCTGCTTCTCAATGCAGTGAGCTTCCCCCAGTCTTTAGCTGCCTTACTTTCCTAGTCTCACAAAATCGGTTATTTTGTACTGTTTATTCTGCTGTTGCCATAGGTGTAATTTCCCTTCACTTTGTTAGTCTCTGGGTGTCCTTGATTATATCACCTGCAAGCCAGTAAGTCATCACCAACAGAGTCATAAATTACATAACTGGAAGAGAATTAGGAGATATATTAGTGCAATTCCCTGCCTGATACGTATTTTCCCCCTAACATGTTGATATTTGCACATAATCAATTGCACCAAGAAATTGCAATGTGAATCCTTCTCATTGTTTCCACTTCTCCCTCACCCAAGCCCTTCTGGTTGGTATCACCACCTGGGGTCAGGCTGAGGCTAGCAGGCTCCAAAAGACTATGTCTAGTCCAGATCCCAGAGATGATATGGGGAACCGGGGTCTGAATCTTCCTCCCAACCCTTAAGCACACACCCCTTTCACTAACCTCTCTTCTGCCTGCCTTGTCACCTGATACTTTCAGGAGCAACTCCTATAAGTTCCAAATTTTGAAAATTACTCCTAAGATAAGTGGTTCCTGGAGAAGGCTTTGTTTGGCTTACTGGTCGTGTGGGAAGGTCATGGATATAACCAAGGCAGCCATTGAAGAACCATTCCTCCACCACCCACAGAGGTTTGCTTGTTGCTACTGTGTCGCATTTTGTCTGGGCGCCAATTTGAATAGGGAACCATGCCACAGGGATGTCCTGCTCTCAGAGAAAGGCCCAAGGATGGCAAGTGAAAGCCACTGAGATGAGTGAAATGTGCAAGCTGCCCACTGGCCCTTTCCTCACTGGGGGCAAGTTCATGATGGTGGCCTTTCTCGTTCCTTCCTGAAGCCAGCACAGTGAGCTGAGGCCAAGGCCTTGATACGACTCTGCAAAGATGGTAGGCTGTTACACAGAGCCTCATGATCTGCAAATGGTGTGTTCTTGGACTTTGAAATACAATTTAAATCTTATTTTCCTCAACTCCTTGCAGCACACAGGACGGAGCTTCACGCTGGGCCTGTCCCATAAGCCTTACCCACCTCCTAGGAAATAATCTGTGTAAACCACCTTGTGTGCTATCATGGCAAGAATATTCGTTATTCTTCACATTCCTTCCTCTGAACTACCTACTTAAACCTTTCTCTTGAATACTCGTTTGCCCTTTCTGGAGAGAGAGAGCTTTTACACACACTGAAGATGGCTTCTTCACGCTTGTGTTTTCCTTTTATCTCCCACTGTCCCTGGTGGAGAAAAGAAGAGGGAAGCAGAAGAGTCAGTGGAGTTCGACTAAACAGACTGTTGTAGAATTAATGCTGGGGTACATTTGTTTCCAATGGGTAATTTTAGGAAATCATCTGAAATTTGTAGTACAGTACGTTAATGGTGATAAGAAAGATATTTGATAAAAGTAACAATGTTGTAAATGTAAGTGTGCATATTCATTAATATTAGAGTCTGCATTACAGAAATATATATGGGATATAGGTCTGCTGCTCTGTGAAGACCTGATATCTTCCTTCATTATGAAACAGAGTCAGCAGTGAGTCATGTTTATCAAAGACATGGAAATTTAAAATATTAGGAAAATGTGAACTTGAAATAAATTGTATTGACTCCAGCGTAGGGCTGTTATCTAAGTACCTGTGCCTGAGCATGCCCCAGGCCTGCACTGTTTCCTTTTTGGACAGCCCAAGTTCCACACCTTATACAGGAAAAAAAAAATTAGACTGCATCTTTCTTTATATTTTTCATATTTGGGTGCTAGTTACCATGACAATTTCACAAATCATCATTTTAATTTCCTCTCTTCCTCCTCTCTTAACTCTTCACTTTAGTGCTGCAAATATTCCAGGATATACCGGCAAGGTTCATTTCACAGCCACCCACCCAGTAAATTCTAATATTCCATCAACAACCCCATCACCAGATTCAGAACTGCACCGGTAAGTATGAAGCCTCTTACTCAATTTGCTCAGATACATTAGGAGGGGAAATCCTAATTATGTTTATTCCATTAAAGAACAATTAAATAGTAAAAGCAAATTTACATTGTTTTTAAAAATGTGGCATCAAGTCTGAAACAGAAAAAAGATAATTTTCCATTTTCCTACTGAGGGGAACTTTATTAAGCCTTGTATGTGTTTCCTTTTTGAATCTTACCCAAAATTACACTGAAAACCAGGTGTAGATTAATGTTATTATGAATGTAGCCAAAAGGGGCATATGAAGGTATTTCAGGCACTTTAGAGGAATGGCATCTTTGCTTCTTAGACTCACAGCTGTGCACACACATTACCTTTCTGCATGACCGTCAGAAGACACATGGAACATACATCAGATAGTTACTTCTTGTAACAGTCACCTTATTTTTTAGAAAAGACAAAATTCTGTTGAAAGTCACATATATTTTTAAACCTGCATTTTGCAGACTGAAAGCAGGAGAGGTGGCCAGGCATGGTGGCTCACCACGCCTGTAATCCCAGCACTTTGGGAGGCTGAGGTGAGCAGATCACTTGAGTTCAGGAGTTCAAGACCAGCCTGACTAACATTGTGAAATCTTGTCTCTACTAAAAATACAAAAATTAGCCAGGTGTGGTGGTGGGCACCTGTAATTCCAGTTATTTCGGAGGCTGAGGCAGGAGAATCACTTGAACCCAGGAGGTGGCAGTTGCTGTCAGCCAAGAGTGCCACTGCACTTGCACTTCAGCCTGGGCAACAGAGTGAGACTCCATCTCAAAAAAAAAAAAAAAAAAAAAGAAATCCCAGAAAACAGGAGACGTTAGATGCAAGGTTACTGAAGATTCCTTTATTTGAAGCTACTAGTGAGAAGGAGCACATCGTTACTCATTTATTATAACTCAAATTTGAAAGCACCTGATGGAATTCCTGGCATTGCAAATGGTTTGGAAAATGCAAACACAGTCTGAATGATGTCTAGTGGCTGGCCCAGTGCAGACGAATATGCTAGCACAGTCGGAAGGCAGACTAGAGGGATAGCAGTTCTCCTCCAAAAGGAGAGCTTGTTCTCCTAGGTCACATTCTTTTGGTAGAGGAGTCATTTGTTTATCACACATTTTATTTATTTATTTATTTATTTATTTGAGACCGAGTACTCTGTAGCTCAGGCTGGAGTGCAGTGGTGCTATCTCAGTTCACTACAACCTCTGTCTCCTGGGTTCAAGAGATTCTCATGTCTCAGTCTCCCGAGTAGCTGGAATTACAGGCATGCACTACCACGCCCAGCTAATTGTTGTATTTTTGGTAGAGACAGGGTTTTCCCATGTTGGCCAGGCTGGTTTCGAACTCCTGACCTCAAGTGATGCGCCCACCTCAGCCTCCCAAAGTGCTGGGATTACAGGCATGAGCCACTGTGCCTGGCCTTATCAAATATTTATTGAGCATCAATTCTGGGCCAGGTACTGTTCAAGACACTGAAGATACAGGGATGAACAGACAAGGTCCCGGCTTTCAGGAGCTTATTTTCTGGTACAAAAGATAGACAGTAAAGAAGCACACGAGTAACTGAAGAAATGTGAAGAAATGAAATAATAACCTTAGCTAGTGAAATGAAGAAGAAAGACTGATGTAGGAGAGAGTTCCTCAGAAGGGGCTTATTGAGCTTGCTGGTCAGGGAGAGCTTTCTGAGGAGGTGACTGTCAGGCCATGGGTACCAAGCCCGAGCTCCTGCTCTGATCAGCTGCTTAAACTTTCAGAAAGGCAATGGTTGTGTATGGGAGCAGCTGCCATGCATGGGCCTCTTGGGCTGTGGCTCTTGGTCCTCCCAGCTGCTCATCCTCTCATTCATTCACCCATTTGCTGGTGGATTCACATGACCTTTTATTGAGTCAATGCATGTTTACTGTGCTCCAATAAATCACAAGAACTGCTTGCAAGGAGCTCACCATCTCGCAATGAGAAATAAACAATTGCAGCAGAGGATGACGAAAAATGTCTTAACACTAATAATCACTTCTGTTAGCTGAGTGCTTTGTGGGTACCAACTCATGTCACGGTCCCAGGAATCCTGTGAGGAAGGGAATGTTACTATCCCCATTTTACAGATAAGGAAACTGAGGCACACACAAGCTGCCTGCAGCTCTGGGAGGGGGCACTAAAGAAGACTTCACAGAAGAGTGGCTCATGCAGTGACTTGAAGGAGTGGGGCTTGGTCCCAGGTAATTGAGGGCAGCAAGCATTCCTCATGGCACAGTAAAGGCACCATAGGGGGCAGCTCTCAGGCCCCGACTAGCCCATTGTAGGCCACCGTGTATAGACAATTCTACGCATCCCACAAGCCCTGTGTGTGTGGCCTTTTCTAAGGTGCCTGCCAACAGGAGGCTTTATCAATGCCTCTCACTTTCTGGATTGGTAATTGTCTAGCATCTCTCCAGGCCATCTGATGAGAAACATTTTAAAAGGAGGTCAATGGCTTTCTAGGCTAATAACTTGCATTTGGTTTTTTCTCAAGACACATTTTTCCCAGTCTCAATATTTGCCTGTATTTTAAAAAGATAAATTCTGTCGTGTGTATCATCCTAACAACATGATATTACGATGAGATATGGGTATATAGTAAAATGGTTACTATAGTGAACATATCTGTCATCTTCATAGTTACCCATTTTCCCCTTCCCCTTGTGGTCAGAGCAGCTATAATCTACTCAGTTAGCAAAAATCCTGAATACGATACACTATGACTCTCTATAGTCCTTATGATGGATCTTATGTCTCATGCTTGTTCCTCCTGCGTGTCTGCTACTTGGCATCCTTTGACCTACATCTCCTTTTGCCTCACCCTCCACCGAATCCCTCATAACCACTGTTCTATTCACTATCTCTGTATATTTCACTTTTTTATTTCTTTTTTAGATTTCACAAATAAGTGAGACTATGCAACATGTTTCCTTCTGTGTCTATTAGCAAAATGACTTCTAGGTCCATCCGTGTAGTGCAAATGGCAGGATCTCCTCCTTCTTAAGGCTGAATAATATTCCACTTTCTTTATCCATTCATCTGTCAACAGACACCTAGGTTGTGTCCATATCTTGGACATTGTGAATATGATGCAATGAACACAGGAGTGCAGATATCTTTATGAGGTGGTAATTTCACTTCCTTTGAGTATATCTCCAGAGAAGGAATATGTTATTTTTATGTTTAATTTCTTTGGGAAACCCCATACTGTTTCCATAATGGCTGCACCAACCTACATTCCCATCAACAGTCTATCATTTCTCTACACTCCCATCAACACTTATTATCTCTTGTCTTTTTGATGGCAGCCATTCTAATCGGTGTGAGGTGATATCTCACTGTGGTTTGTATTTCCCTGAGGAGCAATGTTAAGCACTCTTTCATATACCGGCTCACCATTTTTGTTATCTTTGGAGACATGTCTGTTCAGGTCCTTTGCCCATTTTTTAAATTGGGTTTTAAATTGTTTTAAATTGTTATATGTATTGAGTTGTATGAGTTCTTTATAAATTTTGGATATTAACCCCTTATCAAATATATGGTTCCCAAATATTTTCTCCCAGTATGTAGGCTGCTTTTTCATCTTGCTGATTGTTTCCCTTGCTGCACAGAAGTGTGTTAATCTGACATAGTCATATTTACTTATTTTTGTTTTTGCAGCCCAAGCTTTGGGTGTGATACACAAGAAATCATTGCCAAGGCCAATGTCAAGACGTATTTTGAAATGTTACAAATCCATTTCCAAAGGCAAAGCTGGTAGACATTTAGACAAGCAATATATATTTACTTCATGTGAGGGACATAAAACAATGTCAAAATTAAATACATCCTTATATTGATCATTTAGACTCACTGTCCAAAGAGAGCTAGGATGAAACCTTGTGGCTGGTTCATGATTTAGGAGGGATCCGATCCAGAGATTCTTTGTCAGTGCAGATATAAACACTGCTAATCCCTTTTCTTTTTTTCTTAACAATCCATCTTCTCACCCCCAAATCTCAGACCCCACCCAGATCTCTTATTGTTCTAACACATCTACACAACGCATAATCAAGCCATCCAATGTGTGATAAAAGGTTCCTATTATCTTTCAGATAAATCTCTATTTCTAAATGAAAAACTGTCCCTTACTGTTACTCCCAGAGAATATAACTTGTATCTTTCAGCCAGACTTTCACATTCAGATTCAGGCCCATAGCTGACTCTTGGGGGTCCTCGCAATCCCCCTCAATACACACATACTGCACATATGGCTGCCATCCATGGCCCTCAATATACACACATACTGCACATACAGCTGTCATCCATGGCCCGAATGGGAACCCAGCGCCCTCTGAGGCAGCGTCTCTGGGATTCTCATTCTTAGGGTGCAGATAACACGCTAGAGAAAGTGACACTAACCAAAGTGTCACCCACAACTAAGTGATGGCTTGTGCTGGGCCCAGGTGTCAAGGCCTGCACCTCTGCCTTCTGCCCTAACAGCAGCTCCTGGCAAGTGGTGGCTTTTTCTGGCATGAAAAAGCACAGTGCAGAGGGGCAGGAGGGAATTAAAACGTGTAAAAACTCACCGTGCTTTCATAAGGACAGTGCCCTCTAGCAGGAAGGCCTGGCCCTTGTGGTCAGAAAATTGGGCCTTCCAGGCTCTTCACATCAAAAAGTATCACTCTGATTTTATTTAACACAATAATTTATTTTTCTAAAACTTTCCAGTGAAAGTATGAGCCTTGATCTCTCTCTGATGAGTGTCATGAGAACGTAGTGAGCTAACTTCCTTCTGACTGTTTCTGCTTGATCTGATGCATTTTTTCCTGTTATTTCTAAGAAGTCGTCTTCACACGGGCATCCCCTGGGAACTCCTGAATATTAGCTGCTACTGTACTCTCCCTGCTCCTCTGCAATGGGTTCCTTGCTTATTCAGAACTAATGCCATTCCTGTGGTGGCTGTCTTCAAACCTCTCTGTGCCACAGGAGCTTCCAGTCCCTTCCCCACACCCCTCTCAGCTGGCCTTGCCTCCTGCTTGCTGGGGCACCCAACGTGACCCTTTCATTTTCCCTGCTAGTGTCCCCTCTTCCTCTCCACATGCCAGGCTCTATTTCCATCACTGCTGTCTCCCTTTTCCCCCAGGAAGACATGCTCTTACTTTTCTAAAATATTGATCATTATTTCTGAGCTCTGAGTCCTGTGTTCCCATCAGTCCTGCTTCCTCCCTTCTGCCCCGCTGTGCTGGCCTCTCCCAGCTGGCCAGTTGTTTATGAAGAACCCCAGCAAAGTCTCCTGTGGCTTCCCTGTGAGCTGCCACCCTGTTCTCCCCTCTTGTTCCTTTCACCTCTAAACTTCTTGAAAAAGCAAACAGCTAATCTCCCAGGCCTCCTGCCTTCACTTCCTTCCTGCCCACTCTCTCCTGAACCTGAACCTCCTGGCTCTGGATTCTGACACCAGCAGTCAAGTGACATGCTCCTGCCTGCCAGGCTGTACACTGGAAGGGGGACAAGAGAGAGGCCATTGAATCTTCTTGATGCAGAGACAAGGAACAGTGCATTTGGCTGGATCTCTGTAATCAAGAAAGTTGTACTGGTGGTTTGGAGGTTTTAAGTTGTTTGGGCCTCAAATGTTGATACAAAGGGGTCCATGGTCATATACTCCCACACCATATTTGGAGCAAAGTACATAGGGCCCCCACAGTGCCTCAGGATGAATATTGGGATGGAATGTAAACTGAGAGGAAGGGACAGCTGAAAGAGATTTGAAGTGAGGAGATGGGGTGTATTGGAGGTGGAGAAGAAGCGATGTGACCAATCTCCAAAGTCATGAGCAAGGAGAACACAGGCACAAATGATTTTTCTAGCTCCCTTTTTCCAGGACAGTCCAGTGTTTCTTGCCCACACCCTCCCACAAGAATGTAACCTTCACAGAGACTTGCCTTCCCACCTCTGCAGCCATTTCTCACAACATATAATATATATATATATGTGTGTGTATGTGTGTGTATTTATATATATAAAGCAAAATAAAATATTAGTTCAAGGTGATCATAGCATAAAACAAAGCCATTTTTGACAGAGTCGCTATATAGAGGGTTAATTTTAATTATTTTTAATTTTTTAATCTCCCATGCCAGCATTGTAACTCACTGCTAATACAAGCACTGCATTGCGTGTGTGATTCAAATAGCAGCAAATTCACAGCAAAATTACTTCAGGCCATGGGCTTGTGGGGTTGTTCATAATAGCTGGCCCAACTCCTGTGATACTGGGACAGCCACCTCCAGGCAGAATAGGGAGTTTGGGAATGCCAGTAACCCAAGGGGATAAAACATCACTTGCAAAGCATTCCACATTTTCAAAGCTTTTTTAAACAAAATTATTTTAGTTATCACACCAAACTTGATAGGGCAAATTTGTTCCTACTGGGTATACAAGCAAAGTAAAATGAAGCCCAGTCATGAGCCTCCTCTGGGAACAGGCAGCTTAAATGCTCTGGCAGAGCCAGTAAAGTCCTGTACACCAGGCCTTGCTCACCCTTCAACAGCAGCCTCTGCGGGAGGCCCAGGCCCCTCCCACCCATGTCTTTTCCTGGTCTCTGGGTGACCCAGCCATGTCTTCTCCTGGCCTCTGGGTGAGGCCTGAGTCCCTGCCACCCATGTCTTCTCCCAGCCTCTGTGTGTGGCCCAGGTCCCCCAACCCATGTCTTCTCCAGATATCTGGGTGACCCACCCATGCCTTCTCTTGGCCTGTGGGTGAGGCCCGGGCCCCTCCCACCCATGTCTTCTCCTGGCCTCTGAGTGACCCAGCCATGTCTTCTCTTGGGGCCTCTGGGTGAGGCCCTGGCCCACTCCACCCATGCTTCCTCTTGGCCACTGGGTGAGGCCCGGGTTCCCCACTCCCATGTCACCCATGTCTTCTCCAGGCCTCTGAGTGACGCAAGTATGTTCCCTCTTACCCTCTGAGCGAGGTCTGCCCGCCCCATGTCTTGTCCTGGCTTCCCTGTGCCTTGTCTGTCCACCTCTCACTCCTCTTCGGAGGACACTCCTTTTAATTCCCACGGCCGCCCAGCCCGGAGAGCTCTCGCCTGCGTGCCCTGGGCCCTCCCCAGACACGATGCGGTCGGGTTCCTTGGGTGGCTTTCTGCAGATCACCCCCATTCCTAGCACCCACCATAACTGCGCAGCGCAGAGGTGCAGTCCCTGAAGCCGAGAGCTCCCCAGCAGGAGTCATCCTCGCTCCCTGCCTGCAGTGCGCGCTCTCTTCCCCTTCCCGCACATGGGTATCATTTGTTGGGTGAGGTTGTATGTTTTTATATGTCTTTTATGTCTCATTTTCCTCCTTTTCTCCCCATGCTGCCTCAGCGTCTTACAGAAAGAAATGGCAGTTGACCTCTTCCGTCACCAGGCTCCCCTGTCTCGACTGGTCACAACTGTAAAACCCTACAACCCCTTCAACAAGAAGGACAAAGAAACCATAGACTACTAGAGGAGGCTGCCCGGCGCGGGCTGTCCAGGCTTCTGCCTGGGGAAGGCCTGTGCGGAGGTGGGAAATAAAGGCGGCTTCTCCCGGCTGCGCAGTGTGGTGGGGTCCGTGCTATTCTCCGCTGGCCTGCGCATCCCTGCCCAGCCCCGCCTCTCTCCTCCGGTAGGCAGCGCTCAGCTGGACCCGGGGCGCCGGCCAGCCGCGGCTCAGTCTCCGAAGCCGCGGGCAGCAGGGGAACAGGCACTGTATTGCAGAAGATTCCTCTTTAGGGTTGGATTATTGGGTCTAACTAGAGGTTTCACATCGGACCACTTCAGTGCAGGGATTCTACAGCAGAAAGCAGACCATAGATTTTAGAATCTCAAAGTCAAAAATCCATGTGCTGTCAGTGGGAACGCTGAGCTGAGAAAGTGCGTTCTTCTTTTCTCGCAGGGGACATCACACAAGGGGACAACATCTACCCTCTCTTGGCCTGGTCCAGTGTTTCCTTCAGAGAGAAGCGTTCCCCAGGCCCCATGAGGGTCCTGAGGTCTAAGTCAGGACCACTTTGGGTTAGAGTGTGGCCTGACCCGGCCTTGACCAAAGAGAGCACCAGCTCGCAGAATCTCTCAGGGGTGCATGTGGGCTGAGGGGGAGCCCTCTGGTCTTCGGAATATACACCTAAAGTATATTTACATAGTATTTGCATATACACATACACATACACAAAGCCTGTTGGAGTTTACAAAGTACTTTTGTAAACCTTAGCTCATTTGATCCTGCAACCTCGTAATAAATTCTTGTAGCAGGCATTTTACAAATATCTTGCATTTTATGAATAAAATAGACTAAGGCCAAGAAAAGTGAAATATTTAAGGTCACACAACTAGTAATTAGTAGAGTTATAATTAGAAACGAGATTTTCTAAATTTAAATATTATATCTCTCCTACCCTTCCATTTTTTCAGCAGATTGGATAACCTTCAAAGAATTATAAAAACAAAGAAACAGAAAAAAAACCCTCCCTGTGTTTCTAGACTTTTCTGAAGTGTCTCAGGGTTTCTATCTGACTTCTTCTAAGAAATTCAGATCAAGATAGTTATACCTCAGAACTCCAAGTAAATGTGTAGATGCTTTCGGGGGTAGTTTGTTCTTGATTTTCCCACAGAAAGGGAGAAGTCAGCTACCTTTGTGATGGAATCATGTATTGCCTCAACGAACAACAACACAGACTTGGATGGTGAGTATTCTACCAGGATGAAAGAGGAAGGGCAACAGCCATCCATCCTGAGGGCGGACGGCCCTGCATGCAAAAGGAATGGCACCCCCTGAACCCAATCTTGTAGTTTAATTATTTTTAGAAAGAGTAAATTGGAAAAAAAAAAAAAAAAAACAGACCCAAATAAAAATCTTCAACTCTGAAACGTTCTCAGCAAAACACAAATGGGGCAGTGTTATCCTCCTTCAGGAAGCAGATTAGCGTAGGTACCTGAGATTACATTTTGCAGTAAACATCCCTGGCAGCCCACTTTGTCAGGGGGTGCTGGTGCTCAAAATCTGAGACACGTCTTCATCACTCAGGGCCCGGACAGGGCTTCAGTAATACTGGATCTTAGCATTTTCCAGGCTAAGATAACTTTTTCATTCTCTACAGTGCAGATACCTAGACACCTGTCAGAGCACTTGAACACCCAAATGCTGCTTCTAGAAGGATGTTGGCTTTGTCTGTAGCATCCCTGGACCTCATTCAGATAAAGAGAGATGGTGACTCTTCATTTGCACTCTAACTTGTTCAGACTTCTCACTTGTGATGATAAAATGCAAATACTGCTCACCACAGACCTAGAATCCAAGGTCAGTCACAACAAGGAAGAACATAGAATTGCCAGTGTTCCTGACCCTGACCTGTGGGTGTAAGTTGTAGTATTTGGGCTTCTGTGGTCAACATTACAACTAAAAGTCACAAAAGCCATGGGAGATAGTCTCAGGGATTTGCATCAGCTCTTCAGATTCTGAATTCTGGTCTTGCATGATTTCTTTCACCAGGAGCCATCACAACTGTGCTTCCTCGGACTAACAACTTGCCTCTCACTCCCTACCCTCCAGGCACCATCTTCTCTATAAAGTCACCCTCTCAGCTTTCAGTTATCCCCAGAGATGACCCAAATACAGAGAACTGTGGCATTTTTTATAGCATTTAGGTGAAAGATGTTATAAATTATACAGTTCACCTGAGACAGAAAATGCATGCTACCAGGCAGTGGCTCACACCTGTAATCCCAGCATTTTGGGAGGCCAAAGTGGGAGGATTGCTTTAGCCCAGGAGTCCAAGATCAGACTAGGCAACATGGTGAGACCTCTTCTCTACAAAACAGTCAAAAAATGAAGTAGGAGGATCGCTTGAACTCTGGAAGTTGAGGCTGCAATGAACCGTGATGGCGGCATTGCACTCTTGCCTGGGTTACAGAGTGAGACCCCTGCCTCAAAAAAAAAGGAAAGAAGAAAGAAAAGAAAGAAAGAAAGAAAGAAAGAAAGAAAGAAAGAAAGAAAGAAAGAAAGAAAGAAAGAAAGAAAGAGAAAGAAAGAAAGAAAGAAAGGAAAAGAAAAGAAAAGAAAAGAAGAGAAAGAAAAGAAAGAAAAGAAAGGAAATGAAAGACAGAAGAAAATCCATGCTAATACTCTTATTCTAGCAGATAAGGATGTTAGAATGCAGCATATTAAAATATTACAAAAGTACAATAATATGAAAAAATATGGCACTCAACACAGAGCAGAATGGAAACTAGAATCAAACGGAGGAAAGCATTTTGAACCCCTGAGTACAGGATAGGTTTTTTTCAATAGATGGTATTGGGACAACTATTTGAAACAAAAGATCCACTAACTGAATTGTTCTTGGAATACAGACTTAAATAGATAATAAGTTACAGATTACTCGGAAATTCAGGGGAATTGGTTTATAAGGTGGAGGGTGTGAAAAAAATTTCCAAAAAGGACACTGAAGGAGATAAAAAGCTACTTTCAACATAAAAAATACAACCAAAATTTTAAGATAAAACTGCCAGGAAAATATGTCAAAGGATTCATATTCTCATTGTAAAAACAGCCTATGATTTAAAAATGATGATACTAGTAAGAACAAGTCAAAGGATATTAACAAGAAATAAGAAATATGAATGGCCAATAAAATTTTTACACTTCAGTAGTATTAGAGAAATGACCGTAGTATTTTACTTTTCACCCACAAATTGGTGCTGATGAGCAGAAATAGATGTCTGTATACTACCGGTAGGCGTTCACATGGGTAACACCTTCCTAGGGGATATTTGGCAAAACGTTTTAAGAGCTTTCACAAGTGGCATACGTTTCAACTTGGTCATTTCACTTTTTGGATTTTGTCAAAGCAAATAATCACGCAGTAAGCAAATATATTTGCATAAAGAATTAAAGGTATAGCATTTTATTTAACTGAGAGAAAATGAGAACAACTTACTGTGCTGTAGGGTAAGTACAACTGATAGCAATAACTTAAGCATACTCTTGGAATGACCCTTATGGCAGACGCACCTGATGTGTGTTCTGAGCTAAGGAATCTGGGAGTGGCCAACACAGAGATTGGTTTCTTATCTATGATAAACATCTGAGCCCCTGTCACATCCTGTGGAACATGACCGAAGAAGAGATTGAGGCGCTGAGTTTTGGGTTCATGAAGGTTGGCAGGTGGAGTTCACTAGAAGGAGGATGTTAAGTGAAAATGCTATATAAACTGCATGCTGTTTGCAAGCAGTTGCAATTTTCCTGCCCAGCCTGCTGCCACTGGGTTATGTGGTTATATGTTGTCCAGGCTACCACCACCATTTCTGTAATTAAGGCAGTCCTATTATCCAGCCTACCTCCATTGGACTCTCTCCCCTGTATGTATGCTCCTAATAAAATCCCATGCCTCATTTGCTGTCTCTGGGTGTCTTCTTCAGTCTCTTGAACCTAGTGTCTTCCTTATTGAGATGCATAGTTCAATACAATATGCCCATCAAAAGAAAATGTGATAGGCCTGGTGCAGTGGCTCACACCTGTAATCCCAGCACTTTGGGAGGCCAAGGCAGGCAGATCACCTGAGGTCAGGAGTTTGAGACCAGCCTGGCCAACATGGTGAAACCCCATCTGTGCTAAAAATATAAAAGTTAATCAGGCATGGTGGCAGACACCTGTAATCCCAGCTACTCAGGAGGCTGAGGCAGGAGAATCACTTGAACCCAGGAGGCGGAGGTTGCAGTGAGCCGAGATTGGGCCACTGCACTCCCGCTGAGGCAACAAGAGTGAAACTCCATCTCAAGAAAAAAAAAAAAAGAGAGAGAGAGAAAATGTGATAAATTGTTGTACATTAATATACTGAAACATATGCATTAAAAAGATAATACAGCTTCATACTGATTATCATGAAAAAATATATATGCAATATTGGCAAATGCAAAAGCAAGTATTACAACAGTGTGTATTTAATATTTAAATTTTAAATATATGTATACATAGAAGAATGTAGAGAAAAGGTTAATCGTTACTAGTCCTGAGATTACAGGTGATTACCCTTTTATACTGTTACTACAGTAGGCATGTATTCTTAAAAACCGGAAAACTTGAGAAGTTATAATAAAGTCAATGCCCTTTCTCTTCAAAGGTCCTTACATAAGAAACTATCCAAAGCATTCTTTTAATAATTTAGAACCAGAAAAATGATTGCCCCTCCTGAAAAAAAAAACAACTGGTTTTAGAGTATGAGAATCATGTAAGTCACCCACCTCAATCTCTTCTAAAATCTACTGGTTTATAATATATACAGGAGAGAAATTACATAAGGTAAAGTGCTTCTACTTCCCCCTGCCTGCCAGGGAGCTCAAAGCTGAAGTGAATGAATATATTAACTGATAGCTTAAACACTTGAGCCAGGGTTCCACATTTAAAACTGACATTTGAATAAGCCACTAACGGAGTCATCCTGACCCAGGTTCAAGTTTGACAACCACTGGTGACTCTGAGGGCTGTGTGCCTGCTTCCTCCTGCGTTAGCAACATTTTAATAAAATTTGTATCTTTTCTATTCCTGAAGGATCTGAGGTATCTCCTAATACTGTAAGGTCTTAAAGTGGACACAGAAAAATCTAAAACCTACATGACTTCATGTTTAACTTGTTTCCCCTGAGTGTTTCATGCACAAAATGGAGCATTGGTTTTAGGAAAAAAAATTAGACCCCTCTCCTAATGATTGTCCAAATTGCCTTTATGGTCAGAGAAGGCAATTATCCAATAGTAGAAATAACTTATCAACCCAGAATTATTTTCTAATAAGTGAAAATTTTCCAAATTTACTCAAAATTTAATCTATTTGCTCCCATTAGCACAGTGTAGACTCTGGGCTGGGTGACATGGTTTTTCAGTGTTTTTTTTTTTTTTTTTTTTTTTTTTACTTTGTGTAAAAATGCATCATATCCAAATGGTACTCAGAAACAATACTGTGATTTTATTTGACGCCATTGTATTTTTTTTTTAATTATGGTTGGTTTAAATATGATACTTACAATTACTGTTGTCAAAGCAATTCCCATTTCACCCTCTATAAATGTAGATTCCTCATGGAGTGGTGAAATTGACAGTGAAGAGTTGTTTCAGCCCTGTTCATCTTACCTGCTAATTACAGGTGCACAGGAAGAGTGCTGGTTTCCTCTGTGCCAGCCCAGACTTGGCTGGTTACCCAGACTGGGTTTCCAGGGCAAACCCCATTGGTTCTAGTCTGTAAACTGTAAATGGAAACAGATTTACTTCCTTACATGCACACTTTGGAAATAAAGCCCTAAAAAGTGTTCAGTGTAAATCTATGTTTCTAGTGCTGGTAGATTGTTTTAATTGTGTCTTCCGTGGGCAGAGCCACAAGATAAAAGATAAAGTGAGACAGCAAAGGGCCGGGTGAGGACAAGCAGGAAGACGTGTCTGGGCAGAGGAGGGGTGGGGAAGAGACGCTGAGGGTGTGGTGCCCTGAGGTTGCAGGGTGCACATTGTGGAAGGTTGGGGTATCTCCACTGGAAGGCCAGTGTCACAAGCTAGAGGCTGTCTGCTCTGGAGGGACCCATGGGCAAGGTCCAGGCGTAGTCTTGGGATGGCAACCCCGCAATGCTAAGCACAGCTCCAATGCAGGATTGCTGAGCTCTGGGCAGGGCTATGGACTGAGTGGGAACTGTGCTGCGCAAAGCAGAAATTAAGGAGAACTGATGTCTGATAGCTGAGGGTAGGGGGTGGTATCAGAACACTGACCGTTGTCCAATTCCTGCTCGAAAGAATGACTTCCAAACACAAATCAGTATATTGAGTAAATATTCCCCAACATTTAATGACTTAGTACTATGGTTTCATACTCAGTTATCTAAGAAGACAGATACAACCAAAGTCTTCCCTGAGAAGTTGACTAAAAAGTCCGTGTTTCAGGGTAGATCCCCTATGGGTCCTTTCCTGGGATGATTCTAAGACAATGTGAGCAATTGTAGACTCCTAGTCCACAATCTAAAGCTTTCCTAAATAGACTGCAATGATAACAGTCATGTCAAACGCTGCTGGGAGCACCTGGACTGGTTTCTAAGGAAAGTCTTGGCCTTCCGGTTGCTTCCTTGGCATGCATCATGGTGGAGTGGCCTCTGTTAAGGCACAGGCCTTGGTAAGAAGCTCAGTGTTCAAAGCGTGAGGTCCAGCTTATGCTGAACTGAGCTCAGCAATGTGGATAGGGGTGGGAGAAACCACTGCAACTCTACCTTCCTCAGCCATTGGGACCCCCCCAGGAAGCAGGCTCATGGCTGCAAAATCAAATCCAGGGTTGTTGTTGTTGTTGTTATGGAATCTCAATCTGTTGCCCAGGCTGGAGTGCAGTAGTGCTACCTAGGGTTACTGCAACCTCCGCCTCCCGGGCTCAAGCAATTCTGCCTCAGCCTCCCGAGTAGGTGAAATTACAGGCGCATGCTGCCATGCCCAGCTAATTTTTTTGTATTTTTAGTAAAGACGGGGTTTCACCTTATTGAACAGGCTGGCCTCAAACTCATGACCTCGTGATCAGGCCCGCCTTGGCCTCCTAAAGTGCTGGGATTTCAGGTGTAAGCCACCGCGCCCAGCCTAAATCCAAGTTTTATTCTCAAGTTTGGCTCTGCCACGCTTGGACCAACGTTTATGGAAACAGAGGAGCATTCAGCAGGAAGACAGAGAAGGTGCTGTGTACTCACTGTTGATCTATCTCGAGGCAGCTGCCCTGCACGCTGAGCAGAAAGCTTCTCTTATATTTCATTTTGTCATCCAAATATTAAATGTGTAATCCTTTTAATATGCAAGCAGATTATGTAAGGTGTAATATGGAATTTAAAGGGGTGTAAAGTGCTACAGCATATCAAAAGATATATCTGAATCCATGTCTACAAAAATTGGAATATGGATATATTCATACATTCATGTTATATATCAATATATTCATATCTCAATATTTTGTGTATCTATCCATATTTGAATATCTTGGAATATGGATAGATATAGACATATCATTTTATTTGAACTTAGAAGTCCCCTTGACTTATTTTTTCTTTGGGAGAAAAACTTATCTTTCCTAATTTGCTCATCAAACTAGGGTCAGAAATATTCATTTTAGGTTATTGGTTTTCTTGGTCTTGCTATTTAAAAGAATATGTCTCAACTGCCATCTGGGAAAGGTCACAGAAATATTAATATACTTCTAAAACTAGAAGACCAAAAGGCTCAGCTTTCAATATAAGTTAAAGTGTGGTGATGCAAATTGCAGAAAATCAGTGGCCTGTATCTCTTCAAGAATTATTTAATAATGAATTTACCAGTAGCAAAATAAAAGGACCTCTCCTGCAAAAGCTTTAAACCCAGCTGAAATACACACAGGGGAGGAAGAGCCACTGAGCTTCCTGTGACTCCGAAGATGACAAGGGGATGGCCATGTGGTGTTCAGACACCCCAGAAGTCCAGGCAGAGCCAAGGAGCTGAGGAAGCAAGTAGGGAAGGAAGGAGACCCAGAAAAGGGGATGCACAGCAGAGACTGGGCCAAGGCGAGCTTCCCTTACAGCTGCTGCCAGGCCTGGCAGGCCAGCGCCTTCCTCTCGTGTTCTCGAGGAGCTGTCTTGCGTAAATGCCCCACCTGAGCACATGTGGATTCCTTTGATCTACACACAGGGGACTTCACAATCATCCAAGGACAAGTGGTCGCTGCTCTTTTGGGGCCACTCTGACCATTTGTGCAGTTAAGTTAGTTCTTGGCTCTGAAAACCAGTGGAACCAAGTGAAGGTTCTCCCCAGATGGAGTCCAGGCTCTGTGAAGGCTCATGCCCTGCCCATGGGTGCATGACCCAGCCTTTCATGCAGCTTGACAGCCAGATCCTCATGCCAGATGCCAGGCTATCCCTGGAGAGGGCTCCCGGAGCTCAGGCGTGAACTCCATGGTGCTGTGGAGGTGAAAGCATGGGGTATTTCTCCAAACCACCAGGACCTTTACAAAACCTTCACCCTCTTCTGCTGAAAATGTTAGCTTAGCTAAGGCAGGGCAGTGACGTGTTTACGTTGGTTGTGGTTTGATTCTAGTTCCTTTCAATTCTTCACGGTTTGTCCTTCAAGGTTCCTGGAGTCTGGGGCTCCTGAAAGCAAGCCCCAGCCCTCTTTACAGTGACAGCACCCCTTCCTTTCTGGCATACCCTGCAGAGAGGCACCCCTTTTCCCCGGAGGCACCTCTTGTGAGTGAATTGCTCCTGTTCACTTCCTGCCTGAGGGGCAGCATTGAAGGGGGCAGGGAGAGGCAGGAGGAGGGATGTTTAGCAGGGGTGAGGAGAGGAGCAGCCTTTCTGCGCATGCAGGAACCTAGAAATTCCAACTGTGCTGAGATTGACGCTCACGTACCCCTCCCTCTGGCTGTGGGGCAAGAGTATTTGCCTTCTTGGTGGAAATTTTCCCTAATATTTAGCTTTTATTTCCCTAAGTTTCTAACTTTCTAGAACTTCAAAGTTCACAAGGAAATACCAGTAAAACCATAAAGCCGTAGCCTATTCCCTTGGACCGTGGCTGTATGCTGCACTAGGCCCTACCCGGGAAGCCATGCACTTGGCCTACGTCAGAGTCTGCTCCAGGAGAGGTTAGGGCATAGGATCCAGCACTCGCGCTGACTTGTGCCATGGAATTTATGTCCTCAAAGACTCCCATTTCTCACTAGGAAGATACAGGGTTGTTGTGGGTGTTGAAGAAAAGAATATGCAGAAGTACCTGGCACATTAGAAGCAATCAATACAATCTTGAATATTAAAAATCATTGTCCTCTGAAACACGCTTTGGCACCCCTTCTTGGCCTGCAGGTACTGTCTGTGTAACAAGCAGCTCTTCCCCACCCTGCCCAGCCCCAGGAGCCATCGCGATAAACCATGTCCTCCTTTTTTCTTTTGCGACAGAGTCTTGCTCTGTCACTCAGGCTGGAGTGCAATAGCACAATCTCTGGCTCACTGCAACCTCTGCCTCCCTGGTTCAAGTGTTTCTGCTGCCTCAGCCTCCTGAGTAGCTGGGATTATAGGCACGCACCACCATGCTAGGCTAAGTTTTGTATTTTTGGTAGAGATGGGGTTTCACCATGTTGGTCAGGCTGGTCTCGAACTCCTGACCTGGTGATCCCCCTCGCCTCAGCCTCCCGAAATGCTGGGATTATGGGTGTGAGCCACTGCACCCGGCCAACCAAGTCCTCTTACTCCAGACAGGCTGGGCCTCTGGCAATGCTGAGGAGCCAGGGATACCAGGATTCATGTGGGCAGCAGCACTGGAGGCTGGGAGCCAGCCTAGAATCCAGAGCTCTCAAACCCCCACATTTATGTTACTTCCAATATCGCCTTACTTAGGTTTTGTCTGTACTATGTTCTAGCAGTGATCTCATTGTCATGAATGGACCTGTTTATGTATTATTTTCCCTGTTCCTTCAAGTCTGGTTTTATTCCTCTTGTTGAAAGTCATGTTTGATTCCTTTTGGTGTGAATGAGGGTTATGTATGTAGCCAGGTACTATTAGGTATTTGCAAATATCTGCAACAAGGATCGATGGATGGATCGATGGATGGATGGATGGTTAGTCACCCAGGACTCCAAGCAGTCCTAAAATTCATAAGATGGAAAGTCAGAAATTTCCAATACTTTTTCTGTGTTTGTCCTCCCAGTTACTCCCTTTTTGTTCACTGTGTTTTCTCCTTCAGATCATTTTCTTTCATCTATTGCTCTGGTCAGCATCCCTCTTGTCTGCTGCTTCCCTCTGCTCCGCAGCCTCATTGCTTACAGTGTGGGTCTGCTGGTAGTATTTCATCTAGTTATTTCACCACACTACAAGGTAGGTATCATTTCTTACATGTTACAGATGAGGAAACTAGAATCCAGACAGCATGTCCAAGGTTACACACTAGCTCGTGGTGGGTTGAGGTATCTAGCAGAGATCTGCCTCCAACCAGTGTCAGACCACTGATATTCCGATTGCAAATGACTATGAACTATATTTAGTCAAGTACCACTCATTCTAAATATTACTAAAAGAGAGAAACTATTTCTGTGAAAATACCGCTAATTCCAATTTTGGGGCCCCACGTCACATGGAAGTGCAAATTTTTTTCAAAAGAACATCCTATTCTCTGTGCACATTCCCCTTCAGAATAAATGAACAGTTCTGGGGCTGCTTATCTGGAAATTCAATACATCAGCCTGGAATATGAGGAGCCACCATCTTTCTTTTTTCAAAATCAAGCTCTCATGTGTGTCTCCTAAAGTCCTAAAGCATACAGACCCCCCAGGATGTGTCTCCTAAAAGTGTGAGGCATATGAACCCCAGGATGTGTCTCCAAAAGTCTGAGACACACAGGAGAGCTTGATCAAAAAAAGATAAATAAATAAATAAATAGGGAGGGAGAGAGAGGAGAGAGAGAGAAAGAAAAGAAATTAAAGAAAGATTGGGAGGCTGAAGCAGGCAGATCACCTGAGGTCAGGAGTTCCAGACCAGCTTGGACAACATGGTGAAACCCCGCCTCTACTAAAAATACCAAAATTAGCTGGGCATGGTGGCACATGCCTGTAATCCCAGCTACTTGGGAGAATGAGGCAGGATAATCACTTAAACCTGGGAGGCAGAGGTTATAGTGAGCCGAGATCACACCACTGCACTCCAGCCTGGGCGCCAGAGCAAGACTCTGTTTCCAAAAAAAAAAAGAAAAGAAAAGAGAACACAGGAAGGAAGGAAGGAAGGAAGGAAGGAAGGAAGGAAGGAAGGAAGGAAGGAAGGAAGGAAGGAAAGAAGGAAGGAAGGTTGGTTCCCCAGGGGCATGTGATGTTTTCTGGTTGCAGAGATAACTCCCACAGGCGAGGCAAGGTCCAAGGAGAAGAATGTATTATGTAAGAAACTTGAAGAGAGAAATGGAGGCTCCTGCTTCAGGGGAGAACAGGACACTTCCTGGGGTCAATGACTTCAGCAAAGCCCTGAAGAATATCAGGAGTTCTGTGAGGCGGAGGAGTGAGGAGAACATTCCTGGCTCCACTTGAGACGCTCGAACTGATGACTCCCTCCATCAAGTGGGGAGATCTGAAACATTTTGATTTTAGGAATTCTTAACACCATTTAAACTTATTAAGGTTCCCAAGGACTTTTGATCATATGGGTTACATTATTGATATTTACTGTATTATAAATTAAAATTGAGAAATTTCAGAATCTGGATCAATTCATTTTGAAACCATAATAATAAAGTCATTTTATGTTAACACAAATAATTACTTTTTAAATAAAATAACTATAATTCCCAAAACAAAAAAAAAAATAAGAAGAGTGTCATTGTATATTTTTGCAAATCTCTTTAATGTCTGACTTAACAGAAGACAACCAGATTCTCATGCCTGCTTCTGCATTCCAAATCTGCGGCAATAGGTGTTTTGGGTTGAAGAATATGAAGGAAGTCAGGCTTCACACAGTTAACTAGTAAGGAGAGGAATATTTTAATTTTTTTGGATAATTACAGATACTATTCCTTGATTCTATATCAAAAATTGACAAGAGGTAGTTTTTGCAAAATTATTTGCCGTATGCTGTTGGAAACTGTTCTGTTGAAAATTGATTGGCCCATTGCTTTGTGATGGTTTTGTAATGCATCATCTTGGCCAGGTTGAACTCCATTCCCCAGAACTTCCATTCTAGTATGTTTTTGGTAAGAGTGGGCTATAAGGGAGATTTTCTCAGGAAGAAATAGAAGGTGGGAGAGAGGCAATGGCCATTTTGTATCTTACACACAGTTTCTCCAGCTGTTTGTCAAATGCTGGGAACAGAGGCCCCTCTTCGGAATCCTCCTCAGTTTCTCTGCCTCCTGGGCCAGGTGTGTGTTGCTCCCTGAGGAAGGACCCCAGTTTTCACCACACACCTTTGTCAATAAGATCAGTGGCAACAAGAGCAGACATAGGCTTCTGTCTGTCCAGCTCAGCACTGTGGTTCCAGGCTGCTAGTGATCTTCCTGCCTGACAGCCTGCCAGTAGGCTTCGGGCTCCAGCCTCAGAATTGGGGCAGCCTGGTATAGGCTGCTTAGTCAGCCCACTCTGTAGTAAGATCATTTTAAAAATTACCTGTGTTTGTGTATACACATACGCATACATACACATACACATCTAACATAGGTACCTTACTGGTTCTGCTTCTCTAGTCAAACACTTCAACCAAATACACACTCCCAATGGACTTTTTTCCTGTCTGTGATTTGACCTCACAGATATCTGAAAGAGTGCGGGATATCTCGAGTTTTCTCAAATGATTCTTTGAGAACTGCAGGTACAGGGAAAATAGGAGGCAGGCTAGGGCCAGATTTTAAAGGATCCTTAAATGCCAGTATGCGAACTTTGGACTCTTCCCTGTAAATAACAATCAAGTAAAGATTGATAAATATTTCTGAGTGTTTTAAGATGACTTTGAATCAATTACAGGAAGTTCTGAATAGGAGAGAAACTAAACACAGGAAAATAATATTCGTGTGCAACTTGCCCTACTAAGGTGTGTTCGGTTGGCTTCTATCTGCTGGTGACCCACAAATAAATCTTGATACCCCATCCAGGGATCCAGTTCTGTAGTCAGGGACTCTGCATCTAGATATTAAAAAATATATCTACTAATTTTTTAAATCTTCTTTTCTCCATTCCTAGCTCTCATTTTCCTCTAATTTAGACCCTCACTGTTTTATGCCTGATATTTTGTAATAGCCTTTCAGTGGGGTCCCTCTTTCTCTCTCTCTCTCCTTCTCCTCCTTTTTCTCCTCCTCTTCTCCTCTTCTCCTCTTCTTCTCCTCCTCCTCCTCCTCCTTCTTCTTCTTCTTCTTCTTCTTCTTCTTCTTCTTCTTCTTCTTCTTCTTCTTCTTCTTCTTCTTCCTCCTCTGTCTCTCTCTCTCTCTCTCTCTCCCCCCACCATCCCTTTCTCCCTCTCTTATTCTGGGGAACATGGATCCTCATTCAAATCCATTTTCCTCAGTATTGCTATATGATTGGTCTAAAATATGAATTTGTTTATTTAATTCTGTGCTTAAAAATACTCCAATGGCTTCCATTTCCTTTACAACAAACCTCTAGCCCATTCAGGACAGAGCGGTCTCTCAGAACATGGTCACATGGTCCCCATCTCCTCTCTTTCCAGGCTACCTTCTACCTGCCACCATCCCATCCCATCCCATCCCATTGCTGCCATGGCAGCTGCCAGGAATTGTGTCACACCTCTTTATAGGTTCTCTCACCTTTGCCCAGAGTGCCTGCCTTTCCCCACCAACTTTCTCACCCTAAACTTAAAGACCCCGTGGTAGTATCCCATGCTTTGTGAAGTCCTCCTAACCCACTGGGGGGACTATTGACCCCTTTCTTATCATTTTCATTGCACCCTATGCACATACCTATCTATTAATGGATTTTTTTCATATTTTATCTGTGTGCCCTGTTGGTCCTAAACAGCTGGAAACTATGCCCTCTAAGGGTAGAAAAAAAATGCTTGGCATATATTCAGAAACTCAGCCGAAGTTACAAGAAGGAAATTGAAGTTCACCTATATGAGCCAGAGAAAGTTGTATCTATTTACACCTCTACCGTCTTGTCTCATATGATTCCTAAAATGCTGAGGATGAATTGAAAAAATTCCAAACTCACTGACTTAAATCTTTCACTACTTTAGGAAACATTTATTAAATGCCTCTTATGTCTCAGGAAAACGTGCACTACATTCTACCTACAAATGGAAGTGAGTCCTTAGTGAGTCCTTGGCACACAGCATGGCTACAAAGAATTCTGCAGGATGGTCACTTGTGCAGACACCTGGAGAAGATTTTGTGTGGAATGAGCACCATTGTGTGCTAATTGTGGGAGAAGCTTGCATGTTGATAGGCCTGCTTGCCAGGAGACAGTCACAGTGAGGGGTTTTGTGAAACCCCTCAGGCAGTGGGCTGCAGCTGAGGCATAGTGGAGAATAAAATAAAGGAAGTTTCCTTTCTGAATCTGACACAGCTGGCCAGGTAGGAGGAAGCTGTTCACTATACAAAGCCTTTGCCCTCTGATGCTGTCCGCTTATGACAAAATCCCATGTTATTCCAGCTCTAGTCTTCGAGAATTTCCACTGTCACTGAGGCCCCTTACTTGCATCCGTGTCTTTGTTCAGGAAGGAGAATGCACCATGGAGTCTTCTCAAATTTTTTCAATATGAAGCTGGCTTTTTGCTATTTTAATTCGAAAAAAGTATTTTCATCTGTTTATTAACTAAAAACCTGCTCCCTTGATTTTACATAAAATGAGGGTGAGGTCTCCTCTTAACATCCTAGATGGCTCCTGAATTCATTTTGAAGCACAGTTTGTGCTTTCCTGCTATTAACTTTCCTACAGAATAATTAAATGCTTTGTATGGACTGCCACCATGTCAAAACATTGTTTAGCCAATTAAATAATTAAAACTTAGTCTATAATTACTTAGGCAAAAGCACCTGATATGATAGCATGCATTTTATGATAGTCTGAGAAATCACTAAATCCTGTCAACTAGCCTATAAGGAATTATAGGAGCAGAAATGATGTAGCAAAGATGGCCCATGACAGCGAGTTCTGCCTTCAGTCAGCTCCAGCAAGTCACATGTTATCTCTGGGCCTCAGGTGACCCCTCTGTGAAGCGAAGTTGTCACTTTCGAAGTTCTTCATCTCCATCTTTAGGATATTGCGACTAACGAGAATATCACTGACTATATTTGCCAACCATGAAGCACCTATAAAGATTGTATAGATTACTTCAGGTGCTTGTTGAAATTACAGGTGTCTTGGTCTTTTTAGGTTGATACAACAATGTTCTCTTGGCCAAGTGTAGTGTCTCATGCCCTTAATCCCAGCACTTTGGGAGACAGAGGCAGGCAGACGGCTTGAACCCAGGAGTTTGAGACCAGCCTGGGCAACAATAACAAAACCCCATCTCTACAAACAAAACAAAATAAAACAATGCGGGGCATAGTGGCGCATGCCTGTGGTTCCAGCTACTTGGGAGGCTGAGGTTGGAGGATCGCTTGAGCCTAGGAGGTCAAGGTTGCAGTGAGCCATAATCGTACCACCATACTCCAGCCTGGGTGACAGAGTGAGACTCTGTCTCAAAAAAAAAAAAAACAAAAAAAAAAACCTTAAGCTGAGTGGTTTATAAACAACAAAAATTTGTTTCTCAAAGTTCTGGAGGCTGGGAAGTCCAATGTCAAGGTACCCATAGATCTAGCCATCCAGCTTTGCCTTCCCATGGCAGAAGGGGCAAGAAAGTTCTCTGGGGCCTTATAAATAAGGGCACTGATCCCACTGACAAGGGCTTGGCCCTCATGACCTTATCACTCCTAAAGACCTCATCTCTTTTTTATATCCTCACCTTGAGTGTTAGGATTTCAATATATGAATTTGGGAGAGGAATAAGCTCCAGTTTATGGCAATAGATAAGTGTCATGATGATTTTGATGTATATGTCATCTTTCTGGGTATTCATTTCAGAGTCACAAAGGAGGAACTCACATGCAGAGCCCTGAGCACAAAGCCAGACCAAGAAGTTTCACTCACCTTGGACTTCAGTTCATACATTTTCAGGAAGTAGATCACAACCTCAAGGGTCATAGATGCCTAAGCCCCATCCAATAACATCACTGAGAGGTTAGGGATTTGGGTGGCTGGGAGAACCCAAGGGCATTCAGTAAGCTTTAGTTTGCGCTATACCCAAGTTATTCTCAAGAATCAATGGCCTAGACCTGGAGCCCAGGGAGACCAAGGCAGTCCAGCCAGAGTCTGCTTATCTGGTAGATTTCACTGTACCCAGTGACTCCAGGTCTAGCTTCCCATGGTACAGGGACCAGATCTCTCATCCCTGGTGCTTCCTTCACCATTTTGCTCAGGAACATAGGGCTTTCATGCAAATAGGCCTCCTAGAAACTTGCCCACAGATAGCACAGGGTTTATGAAAGGTATTAAACCAGCACTTCACCTGTTCTAATGTGTTTCTTCTTTCCAGCTCTTGACTCTCAGCACTCTTCCTGTCTATGGTCCCACTCCTGCACCTTAGGCTGTCCATTTGCATTAATTCTCTTTAGTTTCAAAGACTTTCATGTGAATTTATTGGGCCTGGTCACTCATTTCAGACCTCCTGGGAGACAGTATCTCCCTCAGGTCCCGATCCCACAATGGTGATGGGAGTGTTTAACACAGAAAAACAGTGGTTTCCCCAGATTTCCCATTACAACGACAATGTCTCTAAAAGCTTTCTCCCACCATTGTCACTAGCTCCTCTCTCGACTTTGCAGTACTGTCAATTACGGAGTAAGATTCTGCTCTAAATGCAAACATTCCAGCAGAGTGCACTCTGGTGCAAACCCAAGGCATGCATTTATCTTTGCTTCTATGTAAATTTGTACTCAAAGTTTACAAATATTTGTTGAGTTGGGTGTCATTGGATACAAATGTGGTAAGATAAGATTTCTTTTGTCTGTCACAGTGTCATCTTTACCCCTTCCTCGCTCTTTTAAGGGAAAAGTGAGTTTCATAAATTTTTTTAAAAAGACCAAAATTTGTTAGCATAACACTTATACTATTATATAAAAGTATTAGGGATTTTAACTTATATCATATGCTAAAATTACTTCAACATGGATCGAAAACCTAAATGGAAGGCCTAAAACCAGAAAACTTTTTTTTTTTTTTTTAAATCTGAGACAGAGTCTCACTCTGTCACTCAGGCTGGAGTGCAATGGCATGATCTCAGTTCGCTGCAACCTCCACCTCCCAGGTTCAAACGATCCTCCTGACTCAGCCTCCTGAGTAGCTGGGATTACAGGTGTGCACCACCACACCCAGCTAATTTTTATATTTTTAGTAGAGACAGCATTTTGCCGTATTGGCCAGGCTGGTCTTGAACTCCTGACCTCAAGTGATCTGCCCGGCTTAGCCTCCCAAAGTGCTGGGATTGCAGGCGTGAGCCACCACATCCAACCCAGAAAACTCTTACAAGAAAACATAAGAGAAAAGATTCATAATATTGAATTTTTCAATGCCTTCTTGGATATGACATCAAAAATATAGGTAACAAAAATAAAATAATTAAGCTGGATAACATCAATATTAAAAATTTCTGTGTGTCAGGGAACACTACCAACAGTGAAAAGGCAACTATCAGAATGGAAAAAATACTTGCAAATTATATATCTGATAAGAGACTATTATCTGAAATATATAAATTACCTTTATAACTCAGCAATAACAAATAACTCAATTAAAAATTGGGCTTGAATAAATGTCTTTCCAAAAAAGATACACAAATGATCAACAAGCATATGAAAACTGATCAACTAATCATTAGGAAAATACAAATGAAAACTAAAATGAGATGTCACTACACACCTATTAGGATGACTACAATTAAAAATAACAGCCAGGCACGGTGGCTCACACATGTAATCTCAGCACTTTGGGAGGCCGAGGCAGGCGGATCACCTGAGGTCAGGAGTTCGAGACCAGCCTGGCCAACATGGCAAAACCTCATCTTTACTAAAAATATAAATATTACCTGGGCGTGGTGGTGCATGCCCACAATCCCAGCTACTCAGGAGACTGAGGCAGGAGAATCGCTTGAACCTGGGAAGCAGAAGTTGCAGTGAGCCAAGATCGTGCCACTCCACTCCAGCCTGGGCAACAAGAGTGAAACTCTGTCTCAAAAAATAAATTAATACATCAAAATAACAAATATTGATGAGGATATGGAGAAATTGGAACCCTTGTGCACTGATGGTGGGAATGTAAGATGGTTCAGTGATTATGTAAAACAATTTGCTGGTTCCTCAAAAAACTAAATATATAATCCAGTCATTCTACTTCTTGGTATATATCCAAAAGAATTGAAAGCAGGATCTTAAAGAAATACTTGTACACCCACATTCATAGTGGTGTTATTCACAATAGCCAAAAGGTAGAAGCAAGCCAAGTGTCTACTGATGAATGGATGGACGGATGAACAACATGTAGTCTACACATACAATGCAATATTATTCAGCCTTAAAATGAAGGAAATTCTGACACATGCTACAACATGGATGAAACTTGTAGGCATGGTGCTAAGTGAAATAAGGCAGTCACAAAAGGACAAATATAGGATGATTCCCCTTATATGAGGTATCTAGAGAAGTCAGATTCATAGACAGAAAGAAGAA
Source organism: Theropithecus gelada (assembly GCF_003255815.1). NCBI lineage: Eukaryota > Metazoa > Chordata > Mammalia > Primates > Cercopithecidae > Theropithecus > Theropithecus gelada. The sequence continues at coordinate 62,889,735 of NC_037670.1, read as the reverse complement.
CGGTGGTTTCCTAGGGCTGGTGGGTGGAGAGGGGAATGGGGAATTAGTGTTTAATGAGTTTCACTTTAGGAGAATGAAAAAGTTCTGGGGATGGATGGTGGTGATGGTTGCATGACAGGTATTTAACACTATTTAAATATACCCTTAAAAATGATTAGGATGATAGGTTTTATGTTATGAGTATTTTACCACAGTTGTAAACAAAACGTATGCTATGAGAAATAACCAGTATTGACAACAGGGAGGAATAAGGGAAGAGACCAGATAGGAATCAGCAGACCATCGGGGTTCCAGGGTTTAGAGGGAAACGTGGCTTGCTCAATCAAATAGCTAAATACTTATTTGCACCATCGTTTGGACACATTTTATATTCATCGTCACTTAAGAGTAAGATTATTTTCTATTGCCTACCAGTTATATCAGGAAAGATTTCCAGACCATTGATGAGAATAAAAAATACGCCCTGTGCTTTCAAATAACTAACTCCCTGGAGCAACGGACACATACCCAATTAGCTGGCAGTGCTTTCATGGAAATATAAACAAAGTTTAATGAAAGCAGTTTATTTTCCCTGAGCACATTAGAAAAGCCATCTCAGAGAACTTTACCTTAAGAATGCTCAGGGGTCTTTCTGATGAAGAAAGGGATCAAGCCTGCCAACCACATGCCAAGTGTGAACAATGACACAGACCCAGTTGGCCCGGTGCTCTGCTGAGAGAGCAGGCCGGGAGAGAAGGAACTCATGCTGAACCTGCAGACAAGCCTTCGAAGAGTTCCGAACACCATGATGAGGACTGAGATGACAGTTTCCCTCGAATAACCATCTGAGCTGGCCTCTGCCTGGTGCTGCTACTTTCAGTGGTGCTGCTACTTCTCCCGAAGAAGCCTGCCTGTGCTCCTGGGATTGCCTCAGGAAATGCCATGCATGTCCACGGGAAAACTGTCATTGGAAAACTACCTCACATACACTTCATGCTGAAGCATGAGTTAAGCTGATAGCTTTTATGTCTGCAAGCTAGTAGTCTGAATGTGCACAGCTCACCCAAAGCTTGTGTGCTTTTGTTAGTACCAGAGATGCAAGAAAGCCATACACCAGATTATCTATAGCATTCAAATGGAGGTAAACCGAAGCTTACAAATGAAAATTCATTGCCCCTTGTTTTCACTCATGACTAGAAAAATTCCAATTGTGCCCTCACAGCTTTCATTCAATAATAATTTTAAAGCATCTACTATCTGCTGGCATTTGTACTGGGTGCTGAGAATACAATGGGAAACAAAACACTTTCCTGACACTCACAGAGCTCACAGAGAAGGGACAAGATGGCCACACACAGCTGATGGTGAAGCTGGGTGAAGGCTGCCATCCTGCAGTCCAGATAGTATGTATGTGCCGGCACCTCAACAAGCCCGGAGCTCTTGTATGCTCCAGTAAACCTGACAGGTCATGCTGTCATTAACGATCCCACTTTCCAGATCAGGAAAACTGAGACCTAGAGGGAAAGAACACTGCAGAGCAGGGATTGACCCGCAATCTCAGTCACTTGCAAGGAGGAGAGAGTCCTTGGAAAGGAATCCCCCCTTAAAAAAGGCATGACCAGGACTAGCAGAGAGCTCTTCTGGGACAGCAGGGAAGGGACTCGGGACATGGCCAGATGGCAGCTGCTCCTGGGCCTTGAACGCCAACTCAGGCATTTTTCTTTATTAATGTATGCCCTGAGATCAGGCAGCTTTCCTCATGATTCCATGGGGATTTTGCTTTTTCTTTGCCTTAGAGTTAATTAAACTGACGTGCTGGCCCTGATAGCCATGCAATTATATTCCATAAGCGCTTTCACACACGGCTGGGTTTGACAACAGCAGATGAACGGTTCGGTTATCCACGGTGCAGTCCATGAGAGCCCAGTGCAGAATTGAAAGATATCTCTGGTCAAATTAGCTTCTGAGGAATCTAGACCAGAGAACTCAGAGGCGGGTGGCAGCGTGACCCTGAAGGCACTTGGCTGTGCAGCTGGCTTTGCCAGAACCCTGGGGAATTCCACCTGGAACCCTCTGAGACTCCAAAGGCAAAGAAAAAGCACACATAGACCCCTGTGCATTACCATTTTTTCAAACTTTCCAGGAAATAAATCCTGTCACCTTTACCAAGTTCCTTATCCATCCAGACACTTCCGTTAGAAATGCGTTTTTGTGTTTAATAAATTGCTTCTACTTGGCGGAAAATCATTTCTCGCTGTTATCTCTGTGATCGGTTACTTCTGCCCTTCTTTAATGGACTTCACCTGATTATACGGCTAGTCATTAAAAGCTTAGTCCCCAGTACAATGGTATCTTCTGTAGAGTGATCCATGAGAGCTTTATAGAGGCTTACCAGCCACAGCCTTAATTTTACTCATTCGTCTTAATTTTTTGTAATCATTTTTTGTAAAGAGGGTATAATGTCAGGCTTGCTTCCCTGCCTCTGACAGATCCAATCTAGCAGATAATTACCATAAGGAAATTGATGCTTTAGTGTGCAGGAGAGAATTTAATTTACTCAGACATCCTACAGTACAATGCATTCCAGAAGATATGAGGATTTAAGTTTTTAAGAAATTAAATTTTACTATTTAACATGATTACTTATGTTGAACATCATTAACTAGCTTTTTTAACTGTTTGAAATAATTACAAGCACACTTGCTGTGTCTAAAATCCAGAGCCTGCATTAAATATGGGTTAAGGATCCATGAAATGAAAAGAAAACCTGCACTTTTTTTTTTTTCTCTCCAGTCTTCCAAAAATTGCTCTCTGAAACCTATGGAGAAGTACTAAGAAAATGCTCTCCTTGAAAGATATAGATTCTTTTCTGCATGATGTTCTAATGCATATTCTAACAGAGGTATTACGTTCATTGGTCTGGCCTGTTTTGTTTTGTTTGTTTCGTTTTGTTTTGTTTTGCTTAATTTCAATGGGTCTGGCCTGGGACAAGGTTATTGGTATGAAGCGTTAGAATAAGCAGGAAAGCATTTTGGAGGAAAGTGGAAGGGTGGTGGTTATTCTGGTGCACTTTGCAAAAAGGCATGGGTGTGCATGAAGAAATGAACCACTTCTAGTATTTCCTGTCTTTTTCTTCTTTTTAAACCTGGAAAAAGGGGGAAAAAAAAGACAAATGCCAAGTGCGTGCTCAGGACCATCAGCAAGTTGAGAAACTAAGACAGGATGTAAAATTGTCTCCATTTCTTAGAAGAAAGGCCAAAACTCAAGTCTCCTTGGCCTTAGCGTGCAGCAGCATGTCCCAGGAGGCCCTGAGAGACAGACATGTGTGTTGAATTTCTTTTCATTGCGTTCTAAACCTTTGTTAACTGGATTCCCAAGAGTTCCTCAATCCTTTCCTAAACGTGAAGTGAAACACTCAACAGGAAATTTCTGGACAAAGCCAGCCCAGAAGTTCCCTTTATCCAGCACTTCTCCCTGGTCACATTTCCTCTCAGGAGAAGCCATCACTGTCCTGCACCCACTGCAGACCCTGTGACCGTTTGGGTAAGAGCCGGGGGATTGCCCAAGGGTCCCACTTTAAAATTCCCCTGTCCCCTCAGGGAGGAAGCTGCTGACTCTGCGGTGGTCCTGGTTTGAAGGGGCTCCTGGAATACCACGCCGCGGGGTCTCTCCTGCCCTTCGCCCTCAGAGTGTCTGTGAGCATGGCCATTTGGGTTTCTGATGCATCGGATCCTGGCAAAATTATGACATTTGATCAAAGACCATTGAAGTGCCTGAAACAGAGTACCATTCCATACACTGGGAACACAAATGCCAAGGTTTTTAAAAACTGTAATTATTAGGGCATGGTGCATTCTGTCCTTACTGAACAATCACCTCTGCCTGGTAACTGCTTAATTATTTGAAATCTTAAATATAATTTGATTTGGGAATATACTTGGAGTTGAATTTATTTTTAAGTGGTGAGGGGGTAAGAAAGGAAGTGAAATACAGTATAAATTTGTAACCAGCTAGCCTGTGTCTGAAACAGGTGATAAGCATTGAACAGAGATTTTGTGCCAGATGCTGTTTACCCATGTTGTATATTTGTCTATTACAACTAATAATAATAGCTAATAATTCCACAGACCTTGCTGTGTTCTAGGCATGATTCTAAGCATCTCACATATATAACTCCCTTAACACACACACACACACACACACACACACACACACAGAGAGAGAGAGAGAGAGAGAGAGACAGTACTATTACACCTCATTTTAAATTTAGAAACCAAAGAATGGAGAGATTGAATAATACATCCAGGGTTTCACAGTTAGCAGGTGGTTGAGCTGGGAGTTGAACCCAAGACAGTTGATACCAACATCCTTGTTCTTATTTACTAGTCCATGCTGAAGTGAGAGCTAGGCCCTCCTCCAGGCCCAAATTCATCTCCACTGTACCAAAGCCAATGTTGGCAATTGGTACTGCTTCATTTTGTTACTATTATAATCACGATTCTAGGATTTATTCAATAATCCCATCAGTAGGCCAGTTGTTCATTCACAAACATTTACTACCACCCGCCCCTTACAGAGGCACTGAGGGCGCTAGGGCCATTAGGAATGCCAGATGAAAATCATTGTCAAGGGCCAGGTGCGGTGGCTCGCACCCAGCACTTTAGGAGGCCAAGGCGGGCGGATCACCTGAGGTCGGGAGTTCAAGACGCCTGATCAACATGGAGAAACCCTGTCTCAACTAAAAATACAAAAAAATTATCTGGGCATGCTGGCGCATGCCTGTAATCCCAGCTACTCTGGAGGCTGAGGCAGGAGAATCGCTTGAACCCAGGAGGCGGAGGTTGTGGTCAGTCGAGATTACGCCATTGCACTCCAGCCTGGGCGACAGAGTGAGACTCCGTCTAAAAAAAAAAACAAAAAAGTCATTGTCAACTAAAATAGTCACTTATTCATTTCTTTCAAGAGAGGCACATATCCCTTGAACCTGCATTAAAACATTCAGCTTCTCAAGTCACTTTATTTTTCACTGTGAACGCAACAGCATTGCAGAGTCCCACAAGTCCTGGCTGTTCCTGTCCTGGCCCTCCATGCTGCACGCCTCCCCAACCCAGACCACACAAGCACAGGCTTCAGCTTCCTCTTTCCACCCTGCCAGGCTCTTCCCATGTGGGCTCCTTACTTCTGCTCCCAAGGAAATGCATATCACTCAGGCCGTCCATGTTAACCATCTTATTGCTGGATTCAGTTCTGAGTCTCATCTGCTACTATCAAGTTCCCTAATTGTCTAAAAAAGCTCATTTCTATGTTCTAAGTCTGCACAGTATTCAGAGGGAGCAGTCTGCAGTTTCTAACCTGCAAGGACAACTGCTTCTCATCCTTCTAGCTGGTGGGAGGCACGACCATGGATACACACTTCAGCTCTGCTCATGATCCCCTTGAAGGAAGGAGCTGACCCTTTGGGGGAAAGCATTCATTCACATGGCAGCGACTCAATACCAGGGACTCGCATTTATGCTCAGAAACATGCCACGAGGTAGCACAAAAGTTGTCTTGTGATTTAGTAGGTACAGCAGGAGAACTGGTGGGCTGGAGAAAGAACATTGCATATGGCCCATGCTGGCCTCCCTCTCCCAACACGGTGCTTACTGAAATGTCCCACAGTGATATGTGAAGTGAGTTTGCTGAATATTTATTTGCAACTGAAGTGTCCGTGGGTGTAGTAAATGGAGATTTTCTTTAGCTCTAGAATTGCTAATAAAAGCATTTGAGGATTCAGGAGCTAAGGCAGTTTCAGGGAGCTGCCAGCAGGTGATAATCAGGTACCATCCTACAGCTGATGTGACATTTTTCTCCGACCAGATTAATTTATTGATAACTACATCTAAGAGCATAACTTCCATGACGTAGTGAGTCCTATGTATCATCTCCATTGCTCTGGCCCCAGTGCCAGGCGCAGGCCCAGGCACATTGTGGGTGCTGGAAAAATAGGAGTTGAATGAATGAGTGAAAAAATAAATGACCATGGAAAATTTGAGGGTTTTCCTATACATCAGTTTTTTGTTGTTGTTGTTGTTGTTTATTTGTTTTGTTTTTGTTTTTGTTTTTGAGACGGAGTCTGGCTCTGTCTCCCAGATGGAATGCAACGGCATGATCTGGACTCACTGCAACCTCCACTTCCCAGGTTCAAGCGATTCTCCTGCCTCGGCCTCTTGAGTAGCTGTTATTACAGGTGCCCACCTCCATGCTTAGCTAATTTTTCTATTTTTAGTAGAGACGGGGTTTCATCATGTTATCCAGGCTGGTCTTGAACTCCTGACCTCAAGTGATCCACCTGCCTTGGCCTCCCAAAGTGCTGGGATTACAGGTGTGAGCCACAGCGCCCAACCCTGCACATCAGTTTTTAACTGTGGTTGCTCATAATATGGAACTTCATAAGAAATTACTGAATCAGACTCTAAGGAGGTGAAGTCTGGAACTGATATTTTGCTGAAATTTCTGAAGAAATAGAGATTCACACAGATAAGTAATTTTGCTCCAAAGCACACAGCTAGTAACCATCATGGCTAAAGTCCCAGGTGTGTCAGCTCCTAAATGTATGCCTCCTCCACTAGACGTTCAGCCAACATGCTTGGACTCCATCTGTTCCCACGCCTCAACCCTCAAACTCTGGCAGTTACTGTGTTCCGGACGCTCAGTGGGCTGACACCACCCCAGTCTGCCCAGGGAGAACTACCGCTATGGATGAACTTCCTTTTAAATAGTGAGGAGTTAAAATTGGTTTGTGTTTTACAATCATAGCTAATATGTTATAAATCTTAATATTTTTCATCCATGAAAAAATATTGTTCTGCTTTAAGAATGGAAAGCTCACCTCAAACCTTTCTAGAGTAGAAGGCTAGATTGCATTCTTAGAGGACCCTTGACCTGACTTCATGCAATCCTCCAGGAAATAGATTTAATTTCTGTCCCTCCATGCCCCCACTTCATGCTTCCTATAGGTACGGCCATATGTCTCTCCTAATAGCAGGTATTGCAAGTATTCAGCCACACTTAGAGTCAAAGAGAGACAAGACAAAATGGAACTTTGCACCCAAATCCCATTATGAACATGACTAGAAAGTTAATTCGGGAGGCCTTTGGGGTCTATGGGCCTTACCCCTGGTGCAGCTGGAATGCCAGCTCTTCATATGTGTGAGCTGCGCTGACTGTGTCCCTCAGACACAGTCCTTATGTTGCTCGCATTAGTCAGTTTCTGCTGCTTATCATGCAAAGCACATTAAATATACATTCCTCCGACCACACACACAGGTCCACTTATTCACGAAGTCCTGATCATTCTACCTATTGAGTAAGTGAACCTTTTTTCCATTTTTGCTGCCATTGCCCTCAGGTCTTCTTTGTGCCCCACCTGGGCCACGGCAGTAGCTGTGGAGTTGGTCCCACACCCAGGTATCTTCTTTACAGTCCACCCTGTTCCCTGCAGCAGGTACAGGCACCATGAGCTTCCTAACCTGGGTCTCCAACTTCCTCAAGGGCTCCCCAGCCTTTGCATAGCCCGCAGGGCCCTCCCTGACATGCCCAGCCTCAGCTCTGCCACTTCCCTTCTCTAGCACCCACTGCCCCCGCCTGCACCAGGAACCTTGCTTTGAGTAACACCACAAGCATTTCCCACAACATGAGACGACCTTGGCCTCCACCCAGCTTTAAACTCTTTCTTCAGCTAGAATTTTTAGGTCTTCTGGTCCACCTGCATGTTCTTACTCAAGTTGTAAGATTATAATTAGACGCTGCCTCTTCCGTGTGGCCTTCTCTTGCTTTGCCAGTCAGTGGTGGAATTTTCTCTCCTTTGTCATTCCCTGTAAGGCCTTTTGAACCTTGTGCTCTGCGGGTCGACTAGTGAGATGGACACCCTAACTCTATCACCACCAAGTAATCTAGAATCTAGAGGAAGTTATTTGATCTCTCTAGACCTCAGTTTCCCCACATGTAAAATGGAGTAAGAATATTCCTAACTTCTTCGAGTACACTGTGAGGACTGAATCTTAAGCACATACTTAGCATAATATAAGGACATAGTGTGCAATTAAAATAAATAGTTATAGTGATTATCTTGTACTACTGTATTGTTTATACCAGAAATTCTGCACTAAACTGCAGGCAACTCCTTGGTAAAAGAGGCTGGATCTGTCCACATACAACTACCCAGAGTGCACAGCCCCTGCACACACGTCCTCTCAGTAAATGTAGGTTAAATGAGAGTGAAGCAAAGCTTGGCTGGCTGATAGTAGGAGGCATTGAATGCACTCACCGCCTCAATGAGCTCAAATGGGATGGCCCTAAGAGGTAGGGTGTTAGGTACCCACTAGAGACCTTCAAGGAATACCATCTGGGAAAGATAAAGCCTAACATTTTGGCTGTCAGTAATACTCTAGAACTGCAACCCAGGAGCGTGAATGCAGAGGTGGAGTGCATTGTGTTTTTGATGACTATAGTAAAGGATGCAGGAGAGTCAGTTCAGGGAAATGGTCACAGCGGTGGGCTCTGGGCTCCTTGGGTGCTGGGAGCCTGAGGCAAGGGGAACTGGAAAGGGCAGTGGTTGCATGACAGAGCAAGCCAGGCCGATTCACTTTCCTTTTCTGGAAATTTGAGGAGCTGCATGAACTTTGACCAGAGGTAGACGTGACCCACTGTCCCTGAAGATCCCTCCATGTGGCTGGTAGCATGGTTGTTAAGAGCCTGGGCCACAGTGTCAGACGACATTTCAGCTTAGCCACTTAATGGGCACTTCGTGTGTGAATTCGGGACTTTTTCTTTAACATCTTTGAAACTTGGTGTCCTCGTGTGTAAAGTGGCATAATAATACCTATTCTGTGGTATTGCTATATAACAAAGATTTTGTAGAGTGCCTGCTATATACAAGAAATGCAATAGCTAGTGACCATCACAATTAATATGCATTCTTTTTCCTTCTTTCTTTCTTTCTTTTTTTTTTTTTTCCCTGAGATGGAGTCTCGCACTGTCGCCAGGGCTGGAGTGCAGTGGCGCGATCTCTGCTCATGGTAAACTCTGCCTCCCAGGTTCAAGCAATTATCCTGCCTCAGCCTCCCAAGTAGCTGGGATTACAGGTGCTTGCCACCACACCCAGCTAATTTTTTGTATTTTTAGTAGAGACAGGGTTTCACTATGATGGCCAGGCTGGTCTCAAACTCCCAACCTTGGGATCCGCCCACCTCAGTCTCCCAAAGTGCTGGGATTACAGGCGTGAGCCAGTGTGCCCAGCCACAATTAGTATGCATTCTAAGACACTTTCTGTAGCTAACATATAGTCTAGATCCAGTGGGAATCTCTGAGAGGCTTGGGAAAAGAAAATAAAGATAATAACTTTCAGAGGGCAGCTGCAAAAATCACAATCTACTACCCACTGAGTTGTTTGTTGAGTACTCATTACATTCCAGGCACAATGTTAGGCACTTCATGTGTTAGATCATTTATTTCCTCAACATCCAAAAGTTACACATTAAAGTATTTGGGCAGGCCCTTTTTCCTTGCACAAATGCTCGTGACTGGAGATACCAGATCATACATCCAGTCATACCGGACAAGCGTTTTTATTAGAGCCTCTCTGTACATTGCTCAGCAATAACGGGATTAATGATGCTCTTATTCAAAGAGTCGCAATTATGTTTCAACATTAACACCCATTAAGATGAATGACAATGCATTATAAGTAGTGTTTCAATTTGAAATTGAAATTGTATCAATTAGCCTTTAAACTAGCCTAAATAAATTCCATTTGGTAGCCCAAAAATTATTCAAATGCCATGGTTTTGAATAAGAAGTTTTTAAAAAGTTTTTAATTCTATTCTAAAGATTCATACTAATAATAATCATAATCATATGTGCTTCCATAATCTCTTGTTGTAAGAGAGAGGAATAACAGGGACGATCAGCTGCTAAATCATCACATCTGATTGTGAGTGTGTAGCAATTATGAGAACGATTATTTCTCAAAGAGGGAAACAAACAGAGGAACAAGGCCCTTCAGATTGCTGGGAAATAAGATGTTTTTTAAATCCCCGGGAGGACTAGGGTATAGCTGTTTAATGGGTCCATAATGACCAAACACTAACCAGCCTCCTTGGCTACCATCTTTAGCGGGTCCTCTACCCCCAGTTATCAGGTAATGGGGCCACAGCCTGAAAACCAGGTGGTATTCCCACCAGCTAATAGGCGGTATTCTCATTCTCAGTTCCTACTTGGCCTGTCCTGACCCACCTCACTTTCCATTGTTTATGCACATGTCTACCTCCTATTCGAGTGTAAGCAGTAAGCACCATCAAAGGCAACAATCTGATCTCACTCATCTCTGTAACTCCCTCCATCTCCCAGTATCTAGTGAGCTGTACTAACAATATATTCCTATTAAAATAAATACTTGATCCTTTTAGATAATGCACTAGCTCATTAAATTTTCCAAATAGACACATGTTCAGTGCAATAAACTGAATGTTTGCATCCCCCACCAAAATTCATGCGTTGAAGCCCTAATCCCAATGTGACGATATGTGGTGATGTGGCTTTTGGGAGGTTATCAAGTAATGAGGGTGGAGCCCTCATGAATGGGATTAGTGCCCTTATTTTAAAAAACACGAGAGAGAGAGAGCGCACGTGCTTGCTTTCTCTCTGCTCTGCTTTCTGCTATGTGAGGATGCAACTAGAAGTTGCCAGTCTACAACTTTGAATAGGGTCCTCATCAGGGTTTTCTATTGCTTTAGAATCAGAGATCTCTGTCCCAACATAGTGATTCCAGTTATATGACTTGAATATAACTGTCTTCCATTCCCCTCTCTCTCCAGAGGTAATGTGGAATTGGCTCTTGCTCTAATGCTGGACTGACTGGCTGTTAGCTGCATGCCTCAGTGTAAGATGCTAAGCCTCTGGAAATCTCAGGCTTATTCATAAAGCAGGGATAATGATTCTTATGTTGTCAGGGCTGCTGTGGAGCTAAACGCAATATCTGACACAGGTGTGTAGCATGTACCTGGCACTCAGTTAAGAGAGCAATGCTTGATACATGAAATATAATGGTATTTAAAATCACCCATGGAATCTGAAACATCTTCACAGCTCTATTTGTTTTGTGAGGGGAATATAGTGTTGCTTGGTTAAAGTGCAAAACGAAAACAGAAAAGTTATGAGTACCTCTTCATGAGGAAGACCAACCATTGCTACCTTCTCTTCCCACGCCCTACTTCTCCATTGTAAAGCACACTACTAACTAAATAGACCACATGTGGAGGAATTTGGGTAGATTTTATTTGCAAAGTATTCTCACTACTGTCTTGGAACATACACACATAAGCATCCACATTTTATCATCACATAAAACAGCCTAAGTTCAGGAGAATGGCGTGAACCCAGGAAGCAGAGCTTGCAGTGAGCCACCACTGCACTCCAGCCTGGGTGACAGAGTGAGACTCCGTCTCAGACAAAAAAAAAAAAAAATGGCCCAAGTTGTAGAAATTGGTAGACAAGAGTTCTGGACTTGTCCTCCCTTGCTTAAAAGTTGTGCAAAATTTGGGACCTCAGTTTTCTGCTTGGTAACATGGGGCTCATAGTGATGACTTAACAGAGTTCCATGAGGGTGGAATGAATTGGTGCGCATGAAGGCATTTTGAAAACTAAAGCTCTATGGAAATGTGATAAAGTGTTACTTGGCTTTTGCTCTAATGCTGGACTGATTGGCTGTTAGCTGCCAGTCAGACTCTTGGGGATTTCCCAAGCAATGCTCCTTGCCCTTGATCCATTTATAGCTAGGAGGAAGTTACCATCTTGGGAAAAAAAAATTGTTAATGAGGGAGTTCAGGAAATGCCACCCCCAAATCTGCTGCTTTGGTATATTGTTACTGAGCTGAAGGCACTTGCAAAACAGCATGAACACTCCTTATCAGTCCAAAGATAGAGTTCCCAAAGGACCTCAGTTGTCATCAATCCCTTTCCAGGGAGTTTCATTATCCAGGGAAGATGGACTCTCATCACAGGGGAGAAAGCTGAAGTGATACCACACCCAGACAGACCTTGTCACCAACCATCGTCTATTCTCCTAAGGGCCAATTTGCCTTTCTCCAAAAAATCATTACTCTCACGTATGTTGCCTACAGCCCTCTCCCTTTCCCCCATGAAGAGGCTATATAAGCTTCTAAATCTCACTGGGTATATTAGTCTCTTTTCACACTGCTGACAAAGACATACCCAACACTGGGTGATTTATAAAGAAAAGGAGGTTAGACTGACTCACAGTTCCACACAGTGGGGAGGCCTCACACTCATGGCAGAGGTGAAAGGCATGTCTTACATGATGGCCAGCAAGAGAGAAGAATAAAAACTAAGTGGAAGGGGTTCCCCTTATAAAACCAACAGATCTCGTGAGACTTACTACCATGAGAACAGTATGGGGGAAACCACCCTCAATTATCCTGACTATCCTTGTGGGAGATTCAATTATCTCCCACTTGGTTCCTCCCGCAACACGTGGGAATTATGGGAGCTACAATTCAAGATGAGATTTGGGTGGGGACACAGCCATATACCATATCGCTGGGTTTTGGAGTATTCACTTTTATTTCCTGTGATGCCCCTGTGCACATAATACATTTGTCTACTTTTTCTCCTGTTAGTCTGCCTGTTGTCAGTTTATTTTAAAGACTCAGTTGCTGAATCCTCAGAAGGTGGTGGGCATATCTCCCCTTCCCTACACTAACAGGGTGCAAGCCCTCCTGATGAATAATGAATAGGCTTTGACTCCTCCTCATCTACCACCTGCTGCATTCTGGCTCCCACAGCTCTGCCCACCTTTGGCTCCAGCCACTGCTGGCAGCCAGCTTCCCACAGGCCTTACTAACAGCACCTGCCTCTGGGCATGGATGGTCACTCTCTTTCTGCCTCAGTCCTCCTTAAATGCAGACAGCACTTGACTGAACCAACTTGGAAGTGCAAGGGAGTTACGGCCTCAGGAGGTGCCCAATGAGCAGCAGCAGGGTATCAGAGCCAGTGGGCATGTCTGAGGTACATTCCACTGCTTCATGGAGGACAGTGGCCCAATAGGGCCCAGCAACTTTTCCCCTTCCCTGTTTTGTTCTTTTGCATTCCTTGTTCCTAATCCCTGGCATCACTTCCCACTGGCCAGCCTGGCCTCTCTCTGCTTGCTGCCAGGAATCCAGGCTGGCTCTCTGAAATAGTTGGCTATCTCCAAAGATGATTTGGAGTTCCTATCCATGGCCCTCCTAGTTCCCATGAGCTTGACAGGGCCAGGGTGCACTGGAGATCCCAAATGGCTCACTAACTCAGACTCAGGAGAGACTAGCATTTGGGCAAAGAGTCTCCATCCTTGTCCCCGCATTTAGAGGCAGTGGTGAAGTAGAAACAGCGGAGCTCAGGAGTTGGAAATCATAAGCTCAAATACCAGCTCCACCATCAGTAACACAGAGTAGTCACTTGGCAAATGGTGCCTAAGATTATGGTGATTAACATTATTAACTAACTTGTCATCACTCAACAAATGGTAGCTATGATGACTATGATTAATGTTATTAATTTGTTACTTTATGCATCCTGAGTTTGCTTTCTCCACGTGCTGACAGAGCTACTTTTCTTGATGCACTCCTTTCCCCTTATATTTTAAGATAGTTAAAAAAAAAAATCAGATTCATTTTAGCATTCGTTCTGATTTTGTCTTTTCTCCTATCTTCCCCGGAGCCTTAATTGACCCTTTATTATTCTCTTGCTCCCATCATTTCCCATTTCCAATACAGTTCCAGGCGGGTAGCTCTAAAGCTGCTGTTTGAACCTGTCTCACCATAAATACAATTTGACAAACTATTTCCAAGCAGTCAGTAATGTGAGAAGGAGGTGATCCTGGCTTCTCGTCTCATTGAGTCTCGCACATCTTTTCAACGTGAGTAGCTGAACTGACTGAATGCTGACATTATTTTGCTTAGATTTCAGACAATAAAAACTGTGATCATCAACCTGGGACCCATTTTCAGACTTGCCCCTTCCCTTTGCTGATAGACAAAAAGGTCACAGCCATTGCAAGAAGGATGGGGCGGGCACAGGACAAAGAACCCTGGAACCCATGCCGAATTTGTACAGCTTTGCACAGGACCACAGAGCTAAGGAGAGTCAAACAGCAGAAATTTGACAATCACACTGAATGGGGGAGGGCACACCATCCAGGGAAAGAGATACCCGCATAGAGCAGGCATGTTACTTAACACTTGCTTAGCATTTTCAGGATACACCGATAATTCCTTCACAAATACAGAAAACTTATGAATACTGGCTTTCCGTCAGTCTTTCTGTATCTCGTGAGTGCTAATGGGCCATTAGCTATGTTTGAAGAAGCAAAGCTATTTTTATATACTGGAGTAGAAAACCGTTTTTTAAATATCTGTACGTGACCTGTTTTATCAGCTTTGAGTACAGATGGAAGCATGCTTTTCTTCCTGGTTAATTGATCGAGCCCCCAACATCTTTTATTAGCAAGGCCTGCATTTACCTGCTGAGGGTCACCTGGTCCAAGGGGTCAGTCTTGCTTCCAGGCTGCAGCAGAGAGATAGGGAATGGGATACCTGGTGGGTCCACCATACTTTCCACTCACTTGCTGCTGGGTGGTGGTGCTGCAAGAAGTGGGTTCTGTCAGCTTAAAGAACCCACTTGGCAGTAATTCTGGGCTGGTCCAGGCACCAACACATGCCATGTTGGTGCTTGTACCTGGACCCCATGATCAGGATGTGCTCTTGGCTCACACACCATGTGCCCTCACCACTCCCAGAGTGGCTCACCTTCAGCTCTCATCATGGGGCAGTCAGCTAAGCAGCTGATCTTTGTGTGTCAGGTGTCAGCTGGGCCCCTGACCTCCTGCTGAATCAGCTCCTTTGAAACAGCAAAGCTAAGTTAAAACCCCAGCTAGAGGGATGTGAGGGTCTCAGCCTTCCTACCCACATACCTTGGGTTCCTTTCCTAAGTTGCTCTAGTGTTCTGCATCCCTAATGGAAGAGGCTGTGTTTAGAGGTAAATGAGAAGTCTCATTCTATCCTTCTGCATTGTAAGATGTTTTGCTTAAATAACACCTTATTTAACAATGTAGATCCTTTCCAAGGTGACTATCTGTCTCTGCCATACAAAGCTGTGGTGGATATAAATAAAACAACAAAGAAAAACCAGACATTGTTGAAATGCTAGTACCGCATTATAATAGCCCCTTCTTGTCCTCTGAGGATACATTCCAAGACCCCCAGTGGATGCCTGAAACCACAGATAGTACCAAACCCTACCTATACTATTTTTCCCAAACAAAAATACCTATAATAAAGTTCAATTTATAAATTAGGCACAGTAAGAGATTAATAACAATAACTGATACTAAAATAGAACAATTATAACAACATGACAGCATCACCACTCATGAGCTTTGAGGCTGTCATTAGGTAAAATAAGGGTGACCTGACACAGGTACTGTGATGATGTGACAGTTGATCTGATAAATGAGGCAGCGTGAAGTAACTCACAGTGGGTGGCTGAGACAGTGTGGATACACTGGACAGAGGGATGATTCTTGTCCTGGGTGGGATGGAGTGGGATAGCGCGAGATTTCATTCCACTACTTAGAATGTCACACAATTTAAAACGTATGAATTGTGTATTTCTGGAGTTGTCCATTTAATATTTTCAGACTGCAGTTGGCCACAGGTAACTAAATTGAAGAAAGCAAAACCACAGATAAGAGTGAGAGACTACGATATATTGTCAGAGAAAAATAAGCTCTGCTAAGAAGCATATTGGCTTCCCCAGTCCCTTCCACGTCCAGTCACTTCTAGCTCCACAACTCACACTTGTCCTGTGATATACGGGATTTTGCTCTAGTTAGATTTTCAGGAATTAAAACCTTGGTTGAAGCCATGGCTCCTTACCTGGTCTTCACTCACTGATTCTCTAACCGTCCTTCACACACTGCCAGGTCAGTCTTCCTAAAGTACAGTCCCAGCCCTTACTCTACCACTCAGAATGATAACCTCCCCATTGGCAAATTGACCTGGCAATTCATTCAATTCTCTCTATGTTTTGACCTGAAGCAAGAAGTTTTGATATGAACATTAAGTGATAGCCAATAGGCATAATATATTTTAATGTAGTCTTGGGGAGTGGGGGGAACCCTAAATAGTATTCTTTTCATTTATTTAATGAAAGTCACCCATAAAATCAGGTTGAAAGTTGGGTACTGGGCAGGACTGGGATATAGCTCAGTGTTGGAGTGGAGGGCAGACAATGAGGTAAGATGCAGAGACGGGAAAGAGGTCAGGGGAAGAGTCATAAAATGGGAATGAATGACCAAATGTTCCCTTTGTCGAAGCTGCCATATCAATATGGCAATTGGAATGCCTGTACCTCTCAGAGGGTAACCCCCAATCTCAGAAACTAGGATACCACTGGAGTATCCTGAGCCTTAGTGTGCAACCAAACTGCTTTGTTTGCCTTTAGAGAGTTAGTATTTTTTCATGCTACTGCATCCTCCAGGAAAGACCTATTTTCCCTATAGCCATCAAAATCCTCTCCATCCTTCCAATGCCTGCTCAGATTCTAGATCCCAGGAAAACATTCCATTGATTTTTTTTAACTGGATTTCATATAATCCCACCCTAAATATCCGTGTTTTAAAAGGTATTTAACTCAAAAACAAATATTTAGGCACTTTACAGCAAAGATTGCATCTTGTCTCTTTTATTTAGCCTTCTCAGAGTATCAGAAAAGGAACTTGCCTGCAGTAGCTACTAAAAAGTCGTGGCTAGGTTGGCGATGATTTCTCGTGCAAGAATATTTCCAAAGCTTGGGCAGTAGTGATTGGAACAGCAAAGCATTGGACACCAAATCAGTCACCCGACAGCACAGATGTAATCAAAAAGGCAGACAAGTGTTGGTGAGCATGTAGAGAAGGTGGAAGTCTCATACACTGCTAGTGGTGCAGCCACTCTGGGAAAAAGTCTGTCATCAGTCCCTTACATGATTGAGCATAAAGTTACCATATGACCCAGCAATTTCACTTTGAGGTATAGAGCCAAGAGAAATGAAAACTTATGTCCTGCAAACCCTGGTACATGAATGTTCATAGCAGCAGTATTCATAATGGCAAAAAGATGGAAACAACCCAAATGTCCATCAACTGGTGAATGGATAAACAAAATGTAGTGGGTCCATGCAATGGAATTGTATTTGACAATGAAAAGAATGAAGTACTGGTACATGCTACCACATGAGTGAACCTCAGAAACATCACGCTAAGTGAGAGAAGTCAGTCACAAGCCACAGAGGGTATGATTCTACTTATATAAAATGTGCAGAACATGTAGCTCTATAGAGATACAAGGTAAATTATTGATTACTTGGGGAGGAGATCAGCTTGGGGGAAGAAATGAGGAATGATTACTAGTCACTACGAATAATGAATGAAAGTATTTTAAACTTACATTGTAGTGATTATTACACAGCTCTGTGAATATATTTTAAAACATTGAATTGTACAATTTAAGTGAGTAAACTTCATGGCATAAAATTATATTTCAATAACACTACCACACATTGAAGTATGTGGGGAGGGGAAGAATAATGCCTGTGGGTAGCCTGAGCCACTGGGTGAATCTGTTTACTGAGACTGCGAGATCAGTTCACTGGAGTTGAGAGCCGCAAGCTCTGCTTTGCCCCTGAGGAGGTGGAGAAGCCTATGAGAAGCCTGCATAGGATGCCAGGTGTGCAGGTGGTGGTGCGGGTCTGGATTTTCAGGGAGGGGCCAGGATGAGAGAGACAGAATGGGGGTCATCAGGACAAGCCTGGCCTGAAGGAGGTTCTGGGAAGAGTAGTAAAGGAGAAAGAGGGCCAGAGCAGAGCCCAGGGGGGACTGCCCTATTTCAGCACCATGAGTAAGAAACTAGGAAGGAAACAGGCAGAAGGAAATCCACCAGGTAAGAGTCCACAGAAGCCTGGAGAAAAAGCAGTTTTCAAAAGAAAGTGGTGCCAAATGCCGATAAGTGGTTGGAATCAGACCGGAAGAATGGAGCGCGACCTTGGCAGCCATCATGGCTTGCGATCCTCAGGGCCCTGATAAGAGCCATCTCCTGAGGGAAGAGACTCACTGGCAGGGCTGAGACAGAGTACATGCCCGGCACTGCTGGGCAACCAGGAGCCAGGCCCACATGGAGATTTCCTGTGACCTCAGGAGAAAAATGGGCCAGGAGCTGGTGGAGAGGTGGGACCGAGGGACAGAATTATTTTGTCTTTTAAGATGTGAGATCCTGAAACATGTTCATATGCTTTATATTCATGACCCAACAGGGCACACTGGTCAGGGTTCTCCAGGGAACAGAACCAATAGGCTGTCTGTTTACAGACTGATTTACTTTAAGGAATTGGCTCATGAGAAAGTGGGAGCCAGCCGTTTTGAAATCTTCAGGGCAGGCAGGCAGGCTGGAGACTCAGGGAAGAGCTGATGTTACAGCTCAAGTCCAAAGGCAGTCTGGAGGCAGGAATCCCTCTTTCCCAGGGACTCAGTCTCTTCTGTTAAGACCTTCAATGAAGAAAATGAGGCCACCCACATTACAGAGGACAATCTGCTCTCCTCAAAATCTACAGAGGTAAATGTTAATCTCATCCAAAAAATAACTTGAAGGCAATATCTAGACTGTTATTTGAGTAAAACCTGGCCTCTGTAGTGTAGCCAAGTTGACACACAAAATTAACCATCACTTTGAAGAAGGATGTGGACACACGATTCTCTCTACAGAAGGCCTGAACAATTCATTTAGGTGGAGATGTCAGTTTGCTGAGGCCATATTGTTAATATTCAAATATGGGGAAAATTGCTCCCTGATTGTCCCTGGTTTTCAGGGACAGTCTAAACTGGCTGGCTGTTTGCTCAGGGGGTCCTGGCTTTTCCAGTCCGCATTGATTCTCACAGCATGTGATCCTAAGCTAGGTTCTTCACCAGTGATATGTAAGAATAAACCTTGGGCTTAGGATGTCATGACACTTGGTCTGTAATAGAAATGCACTGTGATGAGGAGAATGTAAACACGACTGGTCTCCAGCAGCCTGGCCTCTGAGCAAGAACAAAGTGGGTCCCATCCTGCCAGCAGCTGCTCCCAGAAGAGCTTCGCTTCTCTCAGATCCACCCTGACAGGAGCCATCGCTCTCCTCACCCCTCCAAGTTTCTAGAAGTCTTCAGTCTGCTTTCAATGAGATCACCATCAAAACTCATCCCTTTAGCCTGAAAGCCCAGCTATGCTCACACCTGTCACTTCTAACAGACTCTCCTCAGGCTGGCTCACAAAAGAAGATGGCAACGTAGAGAGGAAAACCAGAAGCACACCTCAGCTACCCCCACTCCCAACCTGACTCGACATTACTGCCTCCAGGCTCACCCTGTCCTAGGCCCCGATGCAGCTGCCATATTGCCAGAACCACCTCTTTCTCCTCAGGACCCATGGCCCGGCCCGACCTTGCCCACCATTCAAAGCCACAGGAGAGGGGAACAGATGGCCTCTTAAGGCCATCACCGTCACCTGGGCAGGAAGGCTTGCTGCTGCAAGGAAGAGAGAGTTCTCTCACCATTGCCAACTGCAGATTTTCTTAGTCTGAAGCAACGACATGACTAAAAACTCCACATTGTTTTGTCTCCAAGAACAGAGGAGTAAGAATCTACTCGCAAGACTGACTTAGACCTCCAGAAACTGATTCCCACTTAAAAATAGCTCATTTGTTCCTGGCCCAGTGAGATGAAGAGACCTGGCGGTGGCCCTCTCAGCCTGGGAACTGGGAGATAGGAAGATCACATGCTGTGGAGGAGGATCAGGAGGCTCACAGGGGCTGGGCCTCAGGGATGAGTCATGCCACCAGGCCAGGGCACAGGTGGGTGACAGGCTGAGGGCCGCACTCTGACTCAGCGGCCTGCCTGCTGCAGGCAACTGACGCCTGGCGCTCTGTGGGGTGGGAGTATGAAAATGACCTTCAAATCAATCGTCATGACTCATGCAAGGGGTTGCCACCAGCCTTGGTACTTAGTTTTCCAGAGAAAGGTGATGTTTTGATTCTAATTTATTTTTTTTAACTCAAACTACTGCTGGATATGTAAATTGAGTTTGCAAACCCTACATGTAATTTCCAAACTGCTGAGAGCATATTTGAATCATAGATTTAGAAAACAAGATGCCAAGTTTTTTTCTTGTATCTTTATGAAAAAGAATAGCACATAAGTAAAAGATTTTTCACCTTTTAATTTTTCAAGGGAATAGAATCAGATTACTCTTTCATGAGACACTCAGCTCTTACTTATTAAAATTGATTTTAAGGAAAGGAAAATGAACTAGAATTTTATCTTTTCATATTCCACCTTTAAAGTGTACTCTTGAGCAAATGTGAATAAAATTTTGCCACCAGTAAAACTAAGCCTGTAGGATGTAGTTTTCCAGGATAAAATGATTATTCCATTTTCTCGATAATGTTAATTACTAGGCATCCTTTCAAAATGAATGTTAAGTGAAAAGACAATGAATGGACTTGCTTCTGATTCTTCTTATTCAACTATCTGCTCTATGAGGGCAGGAAGACAGGCTAACTTATTCATTAAATGTGGTAAACACCCTCGAATATTTATTAAACAAATGAATTAATAATGGTTGATTTTCGACTGCCATACATAATAATACACACTTTATGTTTTGTTCTTTGTTTTGTAAAGAAACTTAAAATTTTGTTTCTTGCTGATGGCAAGTGTCTCTCATCTGGCACCCTGTATAAGTGCAGCGCTACCTTTGGGTCAGTCCTAACAGGAACCTGTACCTTAACCAGATGGGCCTGCTCCTCATGTCTGGACTGCCCACCTCTTCTCTGCTCCCTGATGTTTGCCTACCCTGTTTCCCCAGCCCTGAACCTCCGCCATCCAAATATTAGTTACTTTTCCTTTTTTTTTTTTTTTTTTTGAAACAGTCTCACTCTGTTGCCCAAGCTGGAGTGCAGTGGTGCGATCTCAGCTCACTATAGCCTCCGCCTCCCAGGTGTCAGAGATTCTCCTGCCTCAGCCTCCCAGGTAGCTGGGAATACAGGTACACACCACCATGTCTGGCTAATTTTTGTATCTTTAGTAGAGACGGGGTTTCACCACGTTGGTCAGGCTTGTCTCGAGCTCCTGACCTGAGGTCATCCACTACCCTTGGCCTCCCAAAGTGCTGGGATTACAGGTGTGAGCAACCGCACCCGACCCCAAATATTGGTTTCTAAATCTTATTCATTTTCTAATGCAAGTTCACATTTTCCTTTCTCCTTTGATTTGCATAGAACTTGCCATTGTTTTGCATCCACCCCTGTCACTGTTTGGCCCATCTTTCACATCATCTTCTCCTGAACTCCCAGGTGTGTCCTCAGCTTGCCATTCATTTCACATCCAGGACTTCTTGGGGGTGAAATAAGACATGCATGGAGCTGGCAGGGAGACAGTGATGCATAAGAAAAAGGTCCAGGGCACATGCTGTGAGCACTGAAAAGAGGGAAAGAGAATGGCTTCTTTGGGGGTCCTTTGGACAGGGCATGCATGATCAGTAGGACCCGGCCAAGTGAAGACAACGGCATGAGCAGGAGCACTGCAGTCAGAGGGAACAGCATGAGGACAGGTAGGGGGTGCAAGAAGCGCAGGCCTGTCCTGGAGCAGCAAGGAGCCGGTGGGCTGCAGGTGGCATTGCATAAGGAAAGGAGAGACTCTCAGAAGCCACTGGGCGTGGATGGGAGCCTGAGTGTGGACTTCATGCCGCATGTGTGTTTTCTATTTGATGGAGAAATTTCAGATTGCACATGTTACAGTAAGAACTCAAATCTCCTTAAATAAAGGAATTATTCTGATACTTCTCAACAGAGAGGGGTAAAGAGAAAAGCGTAATTTAGGGAATGACATGTGTTTGGATTTGTGTGCTGACTTTCCTGTTTATTAGCTGGGTAGTGTTGGATAAATTGGCCCATTTTCTCTGAGCCTTAAGGTCTTGCACAGTGAGATGGGAATCTTACCAACCATGTCATAGAGCAATGTGTGAGTGGACTGGGAAGAAGGCGCCTGCATGAACCTGCAAAATGCCTGGCAAAACATCTCCCGTCTCCTGGAACAGCCCAAGCGGCCCAGGTTATGATGCCTGATACTGAATTGCACCGGGAAAAGACACCTGGTTTTGCCCAGATAAGCCAGTGGGGAGGCCAGATGTCATCTCTGAGGTTTTACAACTGAGTGGAGCTTTTTATGTAGGAAAACAAGGTAAAAATTTCCCAAGGGGTTTCTACGAGATTTCCAGCACTTCCTAAATTAGCCCTGACCAGTAAAACCACGAGAGAAGACTTCCTGGCAGGGCTTGGCACTTCCATTTCCAGAACCAACCGAAAGCAGGAAGCATTGAGACAAGTAATAATTCAACTCTTCAGTTGGCTTCCAAAATTATCCACATTCGAGTCCCTTGGCGTTTGTACCAAAGGTCAGGAGTTATTCTGATTTTATCTGTTCCAGGTTATCGACTTGTTTTTCAGTGAACCAAATGCAGACTCACTTCTCACTGATGGAAGTATTTTATGTCTTCCTTCTCACCTCAGTGTATGCTGAACAAGCCTCCCAGTGATGAGCAATTCCATACAATTAGCAGAAATCCCATAAGCCTGAGGTTGTCCACCATTAACCTGCAAAGAAAAACTTTAAAATCCTGCTCCTTGGATTTAGATCACCTTGGTACAATTCTCAGCTCTGCCGTTTATTAGCTGTGTGACCACAGGGAAACTTTTAACGTTTGCTATGTCTTGGTTTCCTATTCTATAAAATGAAGAAGCTCCACACCCATTAGGATGGCTACTCATTCAAAAAAATTTAAAAAAATAACAAAAAAGAAATAACAAGCACTGGCAAGGATTTGAAGAAATCATCATTCTGGTTGGGAATATAAAATGGTACAGCTGCTATGGAAAACAGCATGGCTGTTCTGCAAAAAAATTAAACATAGAATTACCATATGACCCAGCAAGTCTACTTCTCAGTATCTTCCCGGAAGAATGGATCTGAAAGAGATGTTTGTATGCCCATGTTTATAGCAGCATTATTCACAATAGCCAAAAGGTGGGTGTTTCCATCTATAAAAGAATGGATAAACAAACTGTGGTAAACGCACAATATGGACTATTACTCAGCCTTAAACAAGAAGGAACTTCTGACTCATGCTATGACATGAATGTACCCTAAGTACATTAAGCCAAGTGAAATAAGCCAGTCATTAATGAATAAGTGCTGTATGGTTGCGCTTATATAAAGTCCCTAGAGTAGTCTAATTCATAGAGAAAGTAGAATGGTGGTTACCGGGAGATAGAGGGAGGTGAGAATGAGGACTAAATATTTAATGAATACAGAGTTTCCGTTTAGGAAAATGAAAAAGTTCTGGAAATCGTAGAAAAAGTAGAATGGTGGTTACCGGGAGATAGGGGGAGGTGGGAATGAGGATTAAATGTTTACTGAATACAGAGTTTCCGTTTAGGAAGATGAAAAAGTTCTGAAGATGGCTGGTGGTGATGGTTGCACGACAGTGTCAATGTACTCAATGCCACAGAACTATATGCTTAAAAATTGTCTGAAATGGTACATTTTATGCTAGGTGTAGTTTACCACAATTAAACTATTTTTTAATGAAGAAGCACTTTATTTTCAAAAACAATGTTTGAACATTACAATTTTTCTACATCAGAAATTCCATCATAATGCAATCTTGGATTCTAGGCAAAGCACATAACCATACGAGACCGTCACAGGACATGTTACCTTATTGGTCTGGTGCGTTCTTAGAAGACCTGGCCTTGGCTTTAGGGTAGCAAAGCTTCTCTGGCAGGTATTCAGCTTTAGCGATCCAGTGCCTGCAGGGGCATTCCTGCCTCTGGCCATGTGGACACATGGAGTTTCTGGCTTCTTTGTGAATGATACTCGGGCCGTGAGCCCCAGTCCTTCCACTAAGAATAAATCCATAACCTTATTTTGAGCACATAATCTGATAGACCATGATGCCAGTGATACGTTTGCCTCACTATTTATCTCTCCTATTTTCTTTTACTATGGTGTTCTTCCCACACTTTCTTTTTTCACTTTTCTAAGCTTTATTTGAAAGTTTCAGTCCGCTGCAATGGTTTGTCCAAAGATCAACAAGAACAGACAGGGTGTGGGTCCCCAATCACAACAGTTTTTGACTGCTGTGTTGACTCAATGAAGTCAATAGAAGTCCAAGCCCATCGTTTTTCTCTGACATTCTGGAAGCTCCTGTGTCTTCTAGTGATCCCTTTCGATGGCCTTTGCTCTGTGACCAGAAGAGTTCAGAGCACGCTGCAGTTTGGGACCTCAGTTCTGCTGTCAGCACTGTGACGAGCTCTTGTTATCTGGTCTCTGTGGTTTTTGATGGGCCAGTGAAATGGGGAGAGGGTGGCCTTTAGGGCCACATAGACGTGAGTGCAAATTCCAGTCCTGCCACTTAATGGTTTTGCATCTACTATGTGAGGCTCGGTTTTCTTATCTGTAAAGTGGAAAATTAATAAGAACCTTGCAGGGTTGTTGTGAGCATTGAACAAGATGATGCAATTAGAGTATGTCATGTAAAAGAAGCAATGAACTGTTTCAAAGCCTGGTGGCTCAGAAGAGCAAGCAGTTGCTGTCTCTCAGGACTGCGTGAATTGTTCCCTGAAGAGTGTAGCCTCAGCTCATCTGTGCAGCTTCTTTGAGCTGTGGGGTCAGCAGAGCTGGTGGTCACATGTCTGGCAGTTGGTGGCTGCCTCAGTTCTTCTCCATGTGACTCTCTTCCTCCAGAAAACCAGACAGGCATTCCTTCCCAGTGGTCTCAGGGCAGTTTCAAGAGGTCAAAAGCAAAATCTGCAAGAGCTCTCAAGGCGTAGCTTCTGGAACTTGCACAACTCTGTCTCCATCCATTTCATTATCCATTGATGTCAGTGCAAGTCACAGGCTGCTCCTGAGTCCAGATCCCAGGGGTCAGGAAATGGACCCCACGTCTTGATGGGAGAGCACCAAAGCCACACTGCATTCTTCTGCTCTTGTATGCTCACCTCTGATACTATCTACTGTCATACACCGTCCTCAAGAGTGAAAATAGAAGAGATAGAGATTACTGACTGACACCTAGCATTCCTAAATTTTGAATCTGACCCTGGGTCAGCAACCTACCCCTGCAAGCTTCCCATGGGAAGCTAAACCTCAGCAGAAAAATCCTGGGTGTCACTGTTGGCCTCAAAGCCACATAGAATCACTTCAGTGACGCCACTTGCCTGAACTGAAGGGAGCAGGAGTAAAACCACTTTACTTTTTTGTTTTCCTCAGCCTAGCCCTGTTATTATTCTTACCCCTTTGATGGTAACAGGAAAAATGTTCAGCAAGGAGAAGCAAATACAAAACACAGGAACCAGAGCAAAAGCATAGAACAGTGTTCACCCTAATGCCTGTTTATTTTGTATCTCTCTGCCTAATGCTCATGTAGAACCACATGACCCAATCAATATCCCTGGACTTGACCAATACAAAAGCATTCCTCTTCCTTGAGGATAAGGAAAGGAAGAAAAACTAAGGGAGCTAGGAGCTTTCCCTGCTAGAATCCACCTGCCAAGGCTGAGGCCAAGCATGTTTCCATTTACTCATTCAACAATTTATTAAGCAGCTATTAATCTTTTACCTCAGGCACTGCTCTAGTACAGAGATCCTGTGTGTCAATGAGGAGCCTGCACTCTTCTCATACGATTCTCTGTGTGAGCTCAGCATGGTTGGCCATGCATTGTAGGCTGCTGTCCACCAGGCTCGCCCAGGCCGGCGACCGCCCAGCGCTAATTGTGCCTTCTCCCCCAGGCTCTATCCCGCACACTGCCTCTTTCAGATCTCTTTCCCTCTCCCTTTGTAGCTCTGTTACTTCCGGAAGGTTGCGGGGGCTCTCTTCTCCCCTCTCACTACCCAGTAAATTTCCATTCACCCATCAGTTCTCCATACAAGATTTCCTACCTCTGTGAAGCCTGGCTGGCTGCTGGGCTGGGTAAAGCTCCTCTGCTCCATGCTCTTGTATAATAGGTTCTTTGCCTTCATAATATTCTCAGTTGTAATCATACAGTCATTTATGTGATACTTTGGTTAATCTCCATTTCCCTCCATGAGGCTCTATGCTTTCTGCGAACAAGCACCATGGTGATTTTCTCTCTGCTCCCTATTTCCAGCACCCAGCATAGTCCTTGCAGCAAACTGTTTGTGATCATCGGTTGTGTAAGTGAATGAATGGATGAATGAGTGAATCTCCCTGTGTGGTCTGTAGAGGTACCCCCTGAGCCTGCTGCTGGGAATGTAGAGTCCAAAGCAAAACAACCTCACCTCAGATGAAGATAGGCTAAAAGGCTCAGATCATCTTTCTCTCGCTTCTTTCAAGTCCTCAACCAAGAACCCCAGGGACCTCACTTCCAGGGTCCCTCCTTCTGTTTCCTGCAGGAGGACTAGTAAATACTCCTGCCAACAGACTCCATTGGCTGCCTTAACTGTCCCCAAATCCCAGAGTCAGCCCCAATCCTTGCCTTGCTACAATTCAGGTACAGAGAAAACATAAAGACGTTCACAGTTGTAGAGTGATAAAAGCAAATGCTCTTCCACTGGGTCCACGTGTTTTGAGCACCCACTGTGTGCCAACACCACCAGCACTCACAATGAAGCAATTCTATGCTGGGACTTTTTGATATCTTCAAATGCCACTTGGTAGTGGTTTGCTAAGAGGGACAAGAGGCAGGATCATGAGTTGAAAGCTGCTGTCAGAGACAGTATAGTTTTCTGGTAAAGACGCATCCAAACTCAGAAGAAGCACAGACAATCTACGACTTCCTGTTGGCTGCTCTTCCAGACAGTCTGACCAGCCTGCCGACATAGCCCTAGTTTTTTAGGGGAACTTAATCCCTGCATTTAAGGGCTTAGATCATCGCTGCAAGTATCAAAGAACAAAAAGCATAGTCGTTATTTTCTGGAATGATGGCTGTAATGAGGAGATGTTGACCTGAAGTCCCAGGAAGGAGAAATTGGCAGCTCACATTTTGTCTTTCCATTGACTGTTATAGGGTTGCAAAGAAAGATAAAGCAATGAGAGTGGCACTGGTTGGCTGTGCTTACTTTTTTAACATATATTTAACAAGCCTTCATTTTGTCCTAAGAGAAATCAAATGCTGCATTTAGGGGCCTGGGGCAGAGCACAGAACAGGTCGCTGGCCCCCCCCAGCCGGAGCTGCTCCTGACCTTGGAGTTGAGGCTTGCGGAGATGCGTAAGTGCAGACAGCCAGAGGGTGCTGTGGGTTTCCACCAAGGCCAGGCCACTCTTCATGGGCTCTCCTTGTGGACTGTGCAGGTCTGGGTGGGGGTGGGATTTTAGGAGGGAAATAATGGTGAGGAAATCCTCTCCCTCTCACACTAAAAACTATTTCTTCTTCCCCTGTGAGTGGGGGGAAAATGGGAATTTTACCAAAATAAATAAATAATGATTGCAGAATTACTGTGCGGGAGTTTTTAAGAGCCCAATCTGCAAATGGGGTAAACGGCCACCAGGTGGCAGTACTGACTAGGTCCTTGAATCAACCAATGTGGAGCCCACAGACAGAATCCCGCATCACGATCTGTGGGAGGAAACTGAAGCCAGATCCCATGAAATCATTCGCCAGATGTTTAAAAAAGAAAAAAATCAGCTGATTCTATTCAGCGTGGCTCTGCTTTCTACAGAGGTCAAATCTATCACATTGCTATCTTAAAGGACTTCACAATTGTAGTGATGGAAGCATATTATCTTCTTCCATCAGGCCATATGTTTTGAGCACCCACTGTGTGCTGGCACCGAGCCAGGCACAGGGATTTGCAGGGAATGAAATCAGCTCCTGCCTTCCTGGAACTCACGGAGCACTTGTTCTTCTTTCGTTCGTTCTTTCTTTCTCTTTCTTTCTCTCTCTCTCTCTCTTGCTTCCTTCCGTCTCTCTCTCTTTCTTCCTTTCCTTCTTTTCTTTTCTTTCTTTCTTTCTTTCTTTCTTTCTTTCTTTCTTTCTTTCTTTCTTTCTTTCTTTCTTTCTTTCTTTCTTTCTTTCTTTCTTCTCTCTCTCTCTCTTGCTTTCTTCCTTCTCTCTTTTTCTTTCTTTCTATCTTTCACTTCAACTTTTATTTTAGATTCAGGAGGTACATGTGCAGGTTTGCTGTGTGCATATATTGCATGATGCTGAGGTTTGGGGTACAATTGATCCCATCGGCTGGGTAGTGAGCATTGTGCCCTATAGGTAGTTTTTCAGTCTTTCCCCCTCCCCCCGCCTTTCTAGTATCCTCCATGTCTGTTGCTGCCATCTTTATGTTCATGTGTACCCAATGTTCAGCTCCCTATTACAAGTGAAAACATGTAGTATTTGGTTTTCTGCTCCTGTGTTAATTCACTCAGGATAATGGCCTCCAGCTGCATCCATGTTGCTGCAAAGGACATGATTTCATTTTTACAGCTGTGTAGTATTCCACGGTGTATATGTATCATGTTTTCCTTATCCAGGCAACTGTTGATGGGCTCCAGGTTGGTTTTGCTATTGTGAATAAGCACTTGTTTATTACGATGTACCTAGGCAATGCCAGCACCGAAGTCTTACCCAGTTGACGGGAGTTCAAAGGGAGACAGCATCGGCTGTGGAGGGGGGAGGGCAAGCCAGGAAGAGGGGCAGGTGAGTTCAAAGAGGAGGTGACATTTTAGTATGTTTTGAAGCCCTGTGTGACTCACACTTGCCTGCCAGGGAGGAAGATGAGGTTATTCCAGGCAGAGGAGCAGCCTGGCCAACAAGACCCTGCATAGCTGGCCACGGAAGTCAGCTGAGGTTGCAGTGTATATAGTGTGTGCAAAATTGGGGGTGGGGTGACACTAAAAAGAAACATGGGGCAGCTTGTGAAGGGTGCTGGACCTGTGATGACTCGCTTCCCTAAACACGGAGCAACTCATCACATTGCACAGGGTTTGGCCGGGCTGGGGGAGAATGGGGGATCAAAAGAAGGAAGCCAGGGCGTCCCTCCTGGGACAGAGGAGCTGGGCCAGGTGAATCTGGGAAGGAATCGACCTTAGGCTACCCACCCCAGCCCCCACCAGGTCGATGGGGTCCTCTGGAACTCCCACAGCATCCTCTATCGCCACACCTCTCCCCTCACACCAGTATCACTGGTGAGCTCCTCTGTCCCCTGGATTAGGAGAGGAACCCCTGGAATGCTGCTGGAAACAGGCTTTTCCTTTTGTTTCTCTGTCCCATCAGGATCTGCCTAAGCTCCCGCGTGGAGTGGGTACCCTGTAAGCTGCCACGTGGTATGGACGCATGAGGGGCACGGAGCAGGTGCAGTCAGTGAGTGTCCCTGAGTTTTCTAAGGCAAAGCAGCAGCGGCAGATGATGGGACCTCCATGGGGAAGGCCGCGATGCCAAAGAAGGAGGGAGAGGTGAGTGCTCTGGCACCAGGACCCAAGGCCTTCTTGTCCATGTTAGGCCGCAGCCCTCATTGCACATTAGCCTGTCCCTGGGCAGAAACACCCTGGGGTGCACAGCGTATGGGGAGCTCATGCTCCCGGGAGGGTGGCAGGGGAAGAGGAAGGTGCTGGAGCAGGCAGAGATAGATGCAAGGAGATGTAACCAGCAAAGATTTCCATCAAGGAGCTTAAAGAGGAGGGGTTAGGAAAAGCGGGTATGAGGTTGTTCACCTCAAACTCATTCATTCTGGGCTGACCCTGTGGTCACTCCAAGGCTGGCATCGCTGCAGCACTGGGGCTGAAACTGGGGAGGCTCCAACCAACTCCCCTCAGGGAATGTTGCTTCCAATGAGAGGAAGTTGACCAGAAACAGCAGCAAAGACAAAACCTGAATGCGGATATTTTCTTTCCCACTGGCGCTGGCAAGAGACTTACTCCAGCTGAGTGGTGCAGGCCAGCGGGTGTGGGCAGGGAAGGCCTCTTTGAGGAAGTGACATTTGAGCAAGACCTGGGGGAAAGGAGTGGCCCTTCCAGGCCGAGGGAAAGGCAGGGAGGAGATGGAGAGGCGGCCTTGGGTGGGGTGTGGGAAACTCGGCTGGGAAGGACGTTGGTTCTGACTCCCAGAATTAGGGGAGGCCGGGAGGTTTGTGAGTGGGGCCTGCCGCCCTGGGGGATGCTGTGGAGCTGACACGCTCTGTGGAAGAGAGATGCAGGGCGAAGGGAGAGCAGGGACCTGGGTGGAGGGCCACCGTCAGTCCAGGACAGGAGGCTGGCTGCCAGAAGGTGGGTGAGGGAGGCCACGAGGTTTTTAAAGTATTGTCCCTCAAAACTAACTGCTGGGTTAGGCGTGCTGGGGTCAGGCAGGGAGGATAAAAAGTGGGTTCTGGGGTGAAATGCCATGGGAAGGCCCAATGTGTGGAATCCCAGCACTGCACAGGAGATTGGAGGGACAACATCATCAAGACTTTTCTGGCAAAAGATGGATGTCAGCTGAGGGCGCACACACACTTAGGTATAGAATAGTACCTGTCAACCAAGACCCTGTCTCAAAAACAAAAAACAAACCAAAAAAAAGGTGCCTGCTCAGTTCATGCAGTCAGCCTCCACAGCCCAGGCTGTCCTAATCTGCCCTCCCTCCCACCACAGGCTGCCCTTTCCGTGGCGCTGGGGCTGTTGGTCTAAGTCATCTGACATAAGAAGCCCTTTGCTTTTCCAGGTTGTCATCTGCCATTCTTCACCTTGTCCCTGTTGTGCCCGCCCTTCCTTTCTTCCTTCCTTCCTTCCTTTCTTCCTTCCTCCTTCCTCTCTCTTTCTCTCTTTCTTTCTTTCTTTCAATGGAGTCTCGCTCTATTGCCCAGGCTGAAGTGCAGTGGCACCATCTTGGCTCACTGCAACCTCCACCTCCCAGGTTCAAGCAGTTCTCCTGCCTCAGCCTCCCCAGTAGCTGGGATTACAGGCATGCGCCACCACGTCTGGTTAATCTTTGTAATTTTAGTAGAGGCGGGGTTTCACCATGTTGGTCAGGCTGGTCTCAAACTTCTGACCTCAGGTGATTCACTTGCCTTGGCCTCCCAAAGTGCTGGGATTACAGGCATGAGTCACCACACCCAGCCAGCTTTTCTTTGTTTATGCCTTTAGCACTAATTAAAGCCAGACCATCACTGTCTTTATTAACTGAGAAGGGCACCCCCGTGTCCTGAGTCCTGTCCAACAACAGTGGATAGAACAAGTCCACAGCCGAAACAGGTGGACCATCTTGTTTGATCGAAGTAGTTATCTTTTCTCTCTTCGAGGAGAAAAACACAGCATGAAAGAAAGCATTTCTGTATTCTGTTCAGATTCCAGGCTTCAGCCATAGCAGTGCAGCCATAGCTGTGATGCCGTCTGCAATAAGGAACTTCCACGACCTTACTTATTCCACATTTTTCTCAAGAAACTGTCGTCTAAAAGTATTGGTATCGATTTTTCAGGAACAAAATATTTCCAAACATTTTAACAGAATCTTAGAAAGGCTTCAAGGCAAAAATGTAAGGTGGCTTCAAATACATAACACCAGGTCTTTATTTTGGTCATGACACCTTGTTTGAAAAAAAGGTAATTTATAGGTATATATTATCCCTAATTTGATCATTATAACATAATAAATTATAGAATAAGAGGCAGGTAATATACAGATGAGGAATCTTGTCTAAGGGCACACACATGGTAGATGTGGGACTAGAGCTGTGGTTATTTCCAGTCTGATATAGTCGCAGTCAGTGTGGAATCCCAGAACCTGCGTGGGAGACCCAGAGGGGAGTGTTTCATAATCGTAAATGCCTGCCTGCGAGAAAGACCTTTGGGGTTTTTCCTCAGAGAACAAAATATTTATTACACAGGGTTGATTGCTATAATTTAGCATATTTTTCATTGAATTGGCAGGTCATGTAGGCAAGGTGGCCTTATGACTCACACAGAATAAGTGCATACGTCTTGTAAGTGTGTAAGACTTAGTTGAGACTTTTCATGTGGTCTTTGCCCAGGGTCACTACCACACGCCACGTGCTCCAGCATAGTGGCAGGAGTTCACAGCTCCGTACATCCTGCCCGTGGACCCCTCGGTGCCTGGCTGTCACTTCCATCGACTCCTGGCTCCGTCTCCCTACTGAGTCTGTTGGTTAGACATTTTCCTTCTGTGCTTCTCTGAGCAGAGCTCATACCTTTCCACTCTTTCTTCTACACACACTGACTGTAGCCTGAGCCTTTTGAAAAGTGGGAGGCAGGAGGGACTGAGGACATACACAACCCAACCCCATCCTTTCTGATGGAGATAGAAAACCTGGAGAGTGACGTGAGTCACTGCCGGGGCTCATTCATGCCATCCTCTTATTAATGACTCTCTGCAAAAATAATTATCAAAGTCATACTTTACATTGAAGTACAAATAAAATGATTCCCTAGAGGATGGAAAAGACTGACCTGGAGACTTTGTCTCATAGGATGCGTCTCCATATACCACCCTGCGTTACAAGGGCTGTGCCAGAAACAGCATCCGCAGCTCACACTTAAACGGCTGTCACGGTTCCCATATGTGACTCTAATTCATTTTCACAGTAGTCTTTTGAAATAAATGCTATCAGGATCACAATTTTCCAGAAGTAGAAACTAACACTCAGAGAAGTGAATTATCTGCCCAAGTCACACAGAACATGATGGAACTGGCAGTTGGGCCTCTGTGTCTCCAGAACATGCATTCCTAACAATGGTCCATTCTGCTGATCAAAGTGAAACATTCTCTGCCCACTAGGAGTTGTGCTTGACCACTCAGCGACTTGTCAGAATTAGACAGAATTTGAAGGAGGCGGGAGGACGGTTGCCTTTCACTGAATTCTCCCATGAGCGAGTGGTTTCATGACCTGAGAGTTGGGTCAAATGGGAATGTGTGCAAACCGGCTGAGGAACTACGCAAATCTCTCCTTATCTGTGCGGGCATCACCTTTGCAATAACTGTGTCCCCAGCATGAGCCAGAGAGGACACTCGAAGGCTTGACCAAGCAGCCTTGTGCAATGGCCTGCTGTATCCAGAAATCTCTTACCCAAGATCACCTTCAACCTCACTCTTCTTGAACACTGGAAGACAGCATGGCCAAGACGGGATGTGTGGTCTCTGCTCACCAGGGTGGGAGAAGCGTATGAGCTAGAGACAGAACTTCTAACACTTTCTCTGCCACTCTCTAGGTGTGAACAAGTCACTTTAGCCCTCTTTAAAATGCCATAATAAATACCTGACTGTCCTTCTTCATAAGCTGGTATCAAATAAGCTGAAGTTACTCAACAAAGGCAAAGTGGTAGAATTTTATTTGTAATAATATTGTTGGGTTTGTTTATCTCCTTCCTTAGTCACAACTACAAAATCTTGTGCTTGGTTCTAAAGACTTTTTCAAAACATCAAAGCATGTCTGGTACGGAGAGGTGAGATCTGTACACAACCATAAGAACAGCTTTGATGCACGTGGCAGCTTCTGAGATAGAAGGGACAAATGCCAAGGGATCCACAAGTGGCCAGAGAAGCTGTCTGGAGGCCAGGTCATGTGTGCCTGTCCCTTTCCTGCCCTCCAGTTGGCAGGAGGATTTCACTCCAGGACAGACTCAGCTGAATTCGGCCAAATTTAAGGGTAGACCTGCAGTCAGCAAGGTTGGTTCCATATGTTTACCTGCCAGGGAGCCCCTTCCACAGATGGAACTTGGCGCAACCAGGAGTCACCTGCAGTGCAGCAGGAAAGATGACTGGCCCTGGGAGGCAGGGGCTGGCATGCTGGCATCAGGAGGAGGTGTCTGCACTCTGGCCTCGGGAGGCAGGGGCCAAACGCTGGCCTTGGGAGGAGGTGCCCACACACTAGCATCGGGAGAAGGTGTCCACACACTGGCATCAGGAGGAGGCATCCACATGCTGGCATCGGGAGGCAAGTGTCCACAGGCTGGCATCAGGAGACAGGTGTCAGCACGCATGCTCTGGGCTCTGCTGACTGCAA
Organism: Theropithecus gelada; assembly: GCF_003255815.1. Classification (NCBI taxonomy): domain Eukaryota; kingdom Metazoa; phylum Chordata; class Mammalia; order Primates; family Cercopithecidae; genus Theropithecus; species Theropithecus gelada. The sequence continues at coordinate 62,855,654 of NC_037670.1, read as the reverse complement.
ATGCTTCTAGCACCCCAGCAGGCAAAGGGTCACTTCCCATGCTTAGGGAAGCTGAGACCTGGGCCAGTGAGGCAACTTCCTGTCACCGAGGTAGAATCCGATGGCCCCTGCAGAACCTACCTGCCCTATACCCTCCCAGTCTCCTTTTCTTTCCCCTTTTCTTCTCTCCTTCTACCCAGGCCTGCCCACGTGCCATCCTGCCACAGGTCTTGCGTGGATAACGATAACCTGCAGGCTGAAGCTCATGTTAGAGGTGGCAGAGCACTTTCATAAGCTCTCAGTCCTGTTTATGATACACCAGGGGATGTTGGCAGACAATCCCAAGACCACCAAGGGGTGCACTCAGGAGCTGACACTCACTTCCCAGAGCTTGCTGGGAAGAGGACCGCCAGCCTGAGCGCGAGGTCAGCCCTGTGAGGGCCACTCTTTCTACTGTACAGGGCTCTTGTGAGATGTGTTGAGATGAAAAGATGAAGGAAAAATGGCCCAGGTCTGTGAGGTTACCATATATTCAGTGAAGAACAACAGATGCATAAAGAGATGGTGCCAATAAAATGAGGAAGTATATGACAGAGTACCCAGCAGGGGACAGAGCGGGGCTGGCCCTGAGCAGCCCACGAGACAAAGCTGGAGCTGAGGCTTAAGGTAGAGCCCAGCCGGGAGGGTGGGCAGGGCAGATGGGAGCCCTGCATCCTGCAGAGGGGAGAGGATGGCCTGACCCAAGGCACAGGAACAAGAACTAAGAGGGACGGGAAGATGCTGGAGAAAGAGTGGGAGGCAGGCCACGGCAGAGGATGGGGCAGGTGTTAGAGAAAGAGTGGGAGGCAGGCTGGGGCAGGGGATGGGGCAGGTGTTAGAGAAAGAGTGGGAGGCAGGCCGGGGCAGGGGATGGGGCAGGAGATGGGACAGGCGGGCAGGTGAGCACACGGGGCACACATCCTTCCAATACTTCTGCTCTCACACTGTGGCTTTTCTCTATCCACAGAGAACAGATGTGGCCTAGGTAGGAAGGAGAACGAAAGGGACCCTGTCCGTGGTCATGGGACAGACATAGCCACAGTGCTTGGCCTGGGCAGAGGCTCCAGCCGGGCTGAGGCAGCAGCAGGATGTGGGTTAGGGGAAGGGCAGGGCAGGAGCAGGGTGCACAAGGCAGGGGGACCTCGGGCATCAGCCTGGGCAGTGGGGAGCAGTGGGGACATGTGCTGGGCACCCCGCTCCCCTCGGTTCCATGCCAGCACTTATCTCTCAATCAAGCATGCATGAGGCCAGGATACATGTCTTTTGGGGCCTCCAGAGAGTTGGAAACCACATCCGTACCTTGGCTTCTACACGAGAGGAACTGCCCAGGGTTGGAGAGCGCCTGGTCTTCACCAGCTGCCTCCGTTTCCTCCCAACAAGGTCTGCTCCAGGCAGTGGGACGGGTTTTCGCCTCCCTGGCTGGAGAGTGCAGGCCCTTCTGCTATTCTGGGCCTTTCCACATGTGCACATTTTTGTGCCTTCTCACTCGCCACTCCTCTTCATATCAGTCTCAACAAATTTAGCACAATCCACCACCACACACTGTGGCAATTGCATCCTCCCAGCCCTCTTTGTCTACACCGTGTCCCTCACACAAACCAGGCCTTGGTGCTGACCCCAGGGCCGTGGGAGGGGCTGAGCTCCTCTCCTGGCCACTCGGGGACACGCTGCATCTTGTGTCCTCTACTGTGCTCTCTTCCCTCCCCCTACAACCCCTCCGTGGATCTCCTCACACAAGCTGCCTTCCGTTTCCCAGAAAGGACCTGAAAGAGTGTAGGTTTGAAGCACACCCTGGGATTCCAGCCGTCTTGGGCAAAATCCCGGCAGATCTCCTCCTCCTATGTGCCTCAGTTTCCTCATCCGTAAAGCAGAGGGTAGCACCAGGTTTGGTACATAAAATGATGAAATTATCGCATTGCCTGGCTCACAGCTCCCACTAAATAAAGACGAGCTACTTTAATCAACTCAGCAGCATGAAGGGAAGAAGCTGTTGGTCTCCTGGCCTCTGCAGGAAACTGAAGCCAGGCCAAGTAGTCATTGTCAAATCCATTGAGGCCTGATAAGCCCCTGGGAAGGGAGATCGCATCGGGTTGGACAAGGAAGATGAGGAAGTTGGACCTGAAGCACAGCCTGGCAGGTGCTCAGCTACTGAAATTGAGTTGAAAAGAGAAAGTTCTTGCTTCTGGAAGGACATTTTGTTAAGGGGCTGAGGCACTTGAGTGTTTTTCCAGGGAGCCTCAGGCACTGCCTCTCTCTGGAAGGAAGCTGTCTCTGGTCAATCAGCTGCCCCCAGGTGCCTGGGTAGGAGCAGCTGCTGCTATACTCTCTGGGGTCCCCACACCCTTCTTAGCACAAAGGGGAGCCTCAGAGATGGGGCGGTACGACTGGGAACTCCGACAGAACTGCTCCCATACCAGACCTGGAGGTACCAGGGATTTCTCCAGGCCTCATTTATTTGCCTCCTTGGTGAAAAGCTGGGGAGAGTGTCCCCAGAGCCGTGTGCCTCTGCTTTCCAGAGAGCACAGGGACTCTGCTCACGGCAAGCCCTGGACAGGTGAATCCCATTGACTGTGGCATGATGCTTTCCAGGAAAGAGTCATCTTTCAGCAAAGATTGAGGTGGAGACAAGTGTGGCATGTGCCTGCGTTCTGCCGTGCTCTTCTGAGCAGGCCTCTCTCCCCCATAGCTTTTTCCCTTGAGGCCTGTCCTTTTCTGGATATTAGCAGTCATTAAACTCGCCTTATCTTTGCCAGTTTTTCCATCTGTCCCTCTGAGATAATCTATAAATGGCCTAGCAGAGTCGGGCATTGACAAGAATTCAATCAGTGCCAGTTCTATGAGCTCCTTGGTCCCTCCAGACCTTACAGTCCTCAGACACTGTTGCTTACAGTTTTGGACTCTGGCACTTCCTGGGGCCTAAGTAACAACAGTTGTAATAAAGAGATGTGGAGACGCACCATTTAATTTCTAAAACTGCAGCCAAGTTCTGTGTGACCAAAACTAGGTAATTCACCCATCAGAATTAAAACTGCAATAGATCTATGTCCCCTCACCACTCAGAGTCATGGCATCAAACAGGATCAAGGACCCATAACGTCCCCGCCTTGGTCCCGATGCTGGAGCTGCTGAGGGAAAGGCCCAGGAAGCCCTCAGAGAGCACGCCTGTCACTGGAGATGGGCTCGCCACGCCCCCCAGCTTGCTCTGCACTGGCTGGAGTGCTCCCTGCGGTCCCAGGATTGGAGCATGTCTGCAGAGGGCTGGAGGGCAAAGGCCCCAGGTCACACAGGGCTTTAGAGCTCTGCTTCAAACTTAGACTTGAACCCATCAGCCTGGGGGAGCCTTGGTAGGGTTAAAACAGAAAAGGAAACAGTTACCTTTGTAAAGCTCGGTAGAGCCAATGGCAGAGCCTGGATTAGAGAATAGGGAATTGGGAGGCCAGGAGACCAGTTGGGGACAGTTCAGAAATTCCTGTGAAAAGGCAGCACTGCACAGTGGGCCAGAAAGGAGAGTTGGGAAATTGCCTTTCAATACACAGAAGACATGGGCTGCCACCCAGGCTCCTCGTTCACGTGCCTTGTTATTCCCCATGGCTGCTGTCAGGGACCATGAACTTCAATGCTCATGTTCCAGGCGGAACTTGGGTTATTTTGAAGCCAGAATGCAGTTTGTAGAAGAAGACCTTTCACCTCACTGATACGCACATCCCCAACACTGGACAGAGGGAGCATCATGGCCATTAATGCAGGAAAGGCTGCTTCCCGGAATCTCTCCCGAGGGGTGCGCTTGACCGTGGAGTGAGGACAGAGCCTGCAAAGGCAGGGCTGCGTGAGCATGTGGCGAGTCCCCCATTCACTCCTCTAGGGCCCTGTGCCTGTCATTGGAGTGGAGAGGGCAGAAACATAAGGTTGGTAAGTACTTGGATTGGGTGAGGCTGCCTTGGGTGTTGGGGAAGGATACAGATCCCTAGATGTAGTGACACCTATTGACATGTCTGCAGAGTCCATTTACAACTCTGTCCAGGTTCCTGGAGTCTCAGGAACAGCCTCTCATTGTCCAATTTTCAACCAGGTGTACCTGCCAGCCCCCACCTGCAACTGCAGGTGAGCATCAGAGACCAGCACCTTCAAACTCAGCATCCCTGTGGAGTTGAGATGGAAAGAGTCTTGGCTGGGTGAATTTATGGAATATTCTACCATGAGCAGTGAGGAGCAAAGAACACTGGTCTATAGAGAAAGAGTCAGACACCAACAGAAATGTGTGTGTGTGAGACAGAGGTAGTGCAAAAAAGCTGAAAGCTTCCTGTGGGTTCAGAGAGAGACCGGTGCCTCCCCTTAATAAACATTGCTGTTTTACATAAACTCCCTGGAGGTGACTCTGATTGGCCCCAGAGTGCCTTAACTAGCACATCCGGGCAGCTCAGGAGGCTGTCCTTCCCTGACCCAGAGCAGGGTGCTCTGTGCCCCTCAAGGTGCCATAGGGAGAGTGTGGCAGCCAAGCACCCAGAAACCCTGGGTCCTTAGCCTGGCTCAGCCAGTTGATGTCCCCAGTGATGCTGGACCAGCCATTTCCCCTGGGGCCCAAACGTTTCCTTTTCTGACATGAGGGCTGGATCTGGTGACACCTTGGCCCAACCCAGCACTGCCGTCTCCATGGCTCTCTGTCTTGAGGAATCCAGGCCGGAGCTCCATGCCCGTGGGGTTTGCTGCTGACTGGGAGCTTCACACCATCCATTTCTTTTATCATGCTTTGAGGATACCTTTGGTTTTCTTGTGTGTATATTAGGTTAGATTACAGCCATTTCCAAGCACAGGCAGCATGTTGGACCATGGGTACAAGATTCCAGAAGTCACCAGTCCCACAGACCTGACTGTGAAGGCCTCTCCAACCGCCAGGGGAATTGGGAACCCTGGTGACCTCACATTACAGCTACCATGACAGCAGAGGATAGGTCGGGTAGGGCTGGGCTGTGGGGGTCTGTGTGGCACTCCTTCTGGGATGGGAGTTGGGAGTCTTTCTCCCAGCTTGGCTCCTAACCTGTGGACTATCCCTTGCTAGGCCAAGGAACAGCCTGGACCTGTGATATGAGGAGGTGGTCTCTGGGTACTTGCTGGCATTACAATTCTATAATAACGATCACTGAGGATCAAGACCTTCTGTGAATATAGTCATATATGGAAGGAGCCTGCATTACAGCTGCCTACCTAATATATTGGGTGAATCATTTGGCGTGCCAATCTCTTTTACAGACTTTACCTATGGCCTCTCCTGACATGCTGAGGCTGTGTACACCGACTGTTTAAAGCTTGGGTCCATTAAGACTTAAATGAAATGACTTCTCTCTCATTTCCACAAGACCTTAGAACCAGCAGCATTTCAAAGGGTGGGGGAATTCACAAGTCAGCTTTCAGCCCTCGAGGTTGTTTCCAATGTTAGAGGATATTGTGGGGATATTTTACTACCACTTTATTGGTATTAGTCTCCAATAACAATAACCACAACTGGGCAAATCTCTTTTTTCATTTCACCGATTAATATTAGAGACAAAGTTTAAATGCCTGAGAGAAGAACCATCTGTGAAAATGAATTGGGAGGGCTGTGATGCAAACTCCCTTATCGAGGTTGCACTGTGTGCTTGGCATCGATTTCATTATCTCCCATTTCCTACTTATAATGTAATGGTCAGCCTTTTCCTGTTACCCAAGGGTAGCAATTTCCACTTTAGAGAACATATTTCTTACATATCCTTTGGTAACTATGGACAACTTAATGATTTCCCCTTGCTCTCTACACAAGAGCCTCCTGCTCTCTTTCAAGTAAAAAACCAGGCTCTCCTTTGCAGGCAGGAAGCCTGTGGCCAAAGCCCTGCTCAGCAATCTGGGATTGCACATCTCACGTGGCAACGGAAACTGAAGTGGTCTTTAAATGCCAAAGAGGAACCACTTCTCAGGTTGAAATCAGGCTACCAGGCCTTTGGGAAAGTGCAGGCCAGTAACCAACTTCTGAGGGACAGATCACCACAAGAGAGAAATGTGCTCCCCAGACAAATGTAAACTTCATTCCATTTAGAAGCAATGCTTGTTCATCCTCTCCAGCTAGCAGCCGTGCTGAGGTGGGGGAAAGGTACTGACTTATGTGGTCTCCTTGGCTGATGGCATAAAGGTAAGCACCTGCCAGGCGCAGTGACTCACACCTGTAATCCCAGCACTTTGGGAGGCTGAGGCGGGTGAATCACCTGAGGTCAGGAGTTCGAGACCAGCCTGACCAACATGGAGAAACCCCATCTCTACTAAAAACACCGAATTAGCCAGGCGTGGTGGTGCATGCCTGTAATTCCAGCTACTCAGGAGGTTGAGACAGGATAATCGCTTGAATCCAGGAGGTAGAGGTTGCGGTGAGCCAAGATCATGCCATTGCACTCCAGCCTGGGCAACAAGAGTGAAACTTCATCTCAAAAATAAAAAAATAAAAAAGGTGAGCACCTTTCCACAGTGCCAGTAGAAGGTGAGAGTCTACGCCAGATATGCCCAGAACTCCAAAGCTCAGGAAGATCCCAGGGATTGGAAGCTGTGATCCAGAGGCAGGATGACTCCTGGTGGAAACAGGGGCTGCAACCACATCACAGGGCTACTTGGCCCCAGAGCAGACTGAATGCCTTAGAAAAGGCCCTGAGAACAGCTTTATCTTGTCCTTCCAGGATCCTCCAGATAGAGAAGTCAGATATTGGGTGGAGAAGGGACTCAGATGGGGCTTGAAGGGAAGGGTCTTGTGAAGACTGCAGGTGGCATAAACTGGCAGAAGCACTGAACATACATGACCTCCATCCTCACAAGAACCTGGGAACCAAGTGGCATCCCCATCCTCAGACACAAAACTGAGGCTCAGAGAGGTTGAGGAATTTGTCCAAGGTCATGAAGCTGATAATGGAGGAAAATGAGATTCCAACTCAGGAAGGTTAAGCTCTAACCTCTTGATTTTACCACTAGGGGCATTTTTACTCAAGGTTCAGGAACAAGTGGCACCTGTGCCACCTGGAAGCTTGGTAGAAATGCAGATCCTTGCGCCCCACCTCAGACCTACAGAATCAGAATGTGCATTTTCTTAAGAGTCCCAGGTTTAAGCATCTGTTCTGCCTTCCTGGGGAGGGTCCTTGAGCACTTTGGGGTCACGATTCAGCACCAAATAGTGGTACATTCCCAGGTCAGGAAGAGGCTATGCATCTCTGGAGTGGAAACCCTAAGAGACATAATAAGCAATAGTGCTAAGGAATAAGTGCTCAATTGTGATCATCAAACAGATAAGGAAAATGATGAGGAGGTGAGATTTCATGAAAGACAAAAAGACTAGTAGATGTTACACCTCTGGTTGTTTCTGAGTTTGTGAGCTCTTTGTCCATCTCTCCATCCACTCCTTCATCAGAATGATTAAGGATCTGAAGTGTTGGAAAGACACAGGCTGTCTCAGACTACTGTCTCATTCTGCCTGCGTGGCCCATAGAGAGAAGTTAAAGGAGTGTGTTCTTATACCTAAGATGAGCTTCTAAGTTCAGTTATCAGAATTCTCAAGCAATGCAAAAGGTGGCACTCTGTGGTGGTCTTTAGAAAAGCCATATCTCCTAAATCAAAGCATGAGAGAATAAGACCACACATAAATCCAATGAGGAAATAGTAGTACCATCAATGATAGAGACAGACCTGAGGAGAGGGTGACAGTAGAAGGAATCTGAATTAGAAAAGGGAGGAGAGGAAAGTCATGAGTGGTGCTTGTCACATTTGGGACTGGGCCCACATTGGCATTAAAGAGACCTGAATAGTACCCAGAAGTGTTCTATGAGTTTTCACAATCCTGTGCTCCAATCATATCCTGATAGTTACTGATTTGGAAGTGGTAACCTGGGTCACATATATCAATATCACTAGAAAGAAATGATTCTTATGGTAAATTCACAAAAGGATTATTTTTGGATTATAATTTGGCATCGTGTGAGTTTGCCTATCATAGGTTTGTTTCTGAGAATCTGATCACTTCAAGATGCCCTCACAAAATTGATCCTCTCCATCCTGAAAAATTGGAAGCCCTTGACCTGGCTTCTTCACCTAGCTACCGAGTGGCCCAATCAGCAGGTCTCCCTTCCTGGCATGGCACTGTAACCTCCTCACCCTGGATCTCTCCCACTACTTTCTTACGATTCAGTTAAAGAATCACCCATACCCACATGCTCACTCCCTCTCTCACAGTTAGTTCCTGAATCACTTTTGACTGAGGTTGCAATTACTTAAACTTTTGCAACCATCCCCTTCTCTCTTTTCAACAGGCAGAACTTAATATCATCACTCTTATTACGTGGTTAACCAGGGAGCTCCTGTTGTGTGCCCCAATCACCAACTCTCCCTGTCCTGTGCATGCCCTAGTCTATGGAAAGGACTTTAAGTGCTCTTTTCTGTCTCCATTTAGTCATCCAAATGCCTTCCTCTCAATATTGAAGTCCAACTTCTGAACACCCTACCAGGCGGCAAGGACCCAGGCTCCAAGAACCAGTTTTTCAAGTGGTTCCATACTGCTTGGCATCATTTAGCCAATATGCTCACGGTCTACACTCCATCTACCACTGGGATCCCATCACCGCCTGCCTACCCCACTTCCACTCCCACAGCTGACAACTTTCCCTGAACAAGATTGAGATTGCTGTGCTCTTGGACACTTGTGCCCAGCCTCCTCTTCCTTGACAACATCCTCACCCTGTGGGTTCCTCCAGCCTCCATTTTCTTACCCCAGTGGGAAGACTAAGCACCACCTATGCCTGTCTCTTTACTTCATTACATGGCTGGAGATGGAGTTCCTTCTGTAAATGGCATCTGACCTATCTCAAGATAGAGGAGCCCAAAGGAGTGACCCAAGTGAGTGAAGTGAATTAGTGACAACTTCATGCAGAAAAGTTTGAGACACGTCATGGAGACGAATTAGGGAAGAGGTAGAGGAGGACCTCCAAATAGAGGAAGTGAGGTAACACTGGCAGGGACTGGGCAACCACCAGCTCTCAGCAAGGGAGGGGACAGAGGTCAGCCTGTGGCAAGGAGCTCCCAGCCCCTCCCTCTCTAGGAAGAAGTGGTGGAATCACCTTTCCTCCAGTTCTGCTCTGGACTCCCAGCAACAAACAGTCATGAGTTGGAAACTTCGCACAGCCAAGGATGAAATGTCAGCCCTCAAACCTATGTCAGAGCTGCTGTGAAAACTGGAAATAAGCAACTTATGATGGGAAATTCATTTGCATGTACTATTTTACTTTTTAAACCAGAATGATAGTTTTAACTTTTAGGCTTAAGCCATCCAATATCATCTGTATGAATTATTTCTTAATTTTCACTGAATGTTCAAAAGTAGAGTCATGTTAAATCATATACACACACAGATGCATATACACACATATTCATACCTGTATGGGGGTGGGGAGTGTGTATGTGTGTGTGTGCATAAGCACAAGTTGCTGGGGGGAGATTAAATGAATAATGCCATATACTCACAACCTCAAAAAATATTGGGAGTATTAGTGTTTTGTTTCTCAGTTATTAATTCCAGTTAATGTAGTGATTAGAAAAGGAATCCAAACATTTACTGGAATTTAACTTCAGCCAAACATAATGAGACAGGCTCATGTTATTTTTAATACTCTTTTCATAGCTCAACCCTTAAATATAGAGAAACAAAAGGGTTAGAGTAATCAAGTCTATTCAAAGGCACATTCCACCCATGATACCAAGACTACAGCAGTTCTTTCATGGCAATAAAGTTTTGTTCCTGTCTCTTTAGCCAATTCAATAAGTAAGCTTACAAATGGGATAAAGTAGATTCAGGAAGCCCTAAATGTAAGTGTCAAAGATAAATAGAAAACATAGTATACTCTTTCTTGCTCTTTTTGCACTGTTGTGTGATTTGAAAATTTTTCCCTAGTTAGTTAGGAGCCTTGAACAACTTCCAGTCTGCCCCTACTCCTTGCCACTTATAAATTCTTAATTTCCTGTTGACACCAAAGATATCACAAGAAAACGAATCAATATATCATATTAATATAGATATTTAAAACCTTCAACAAAATACTAGCAAGCCAAATCTAGTAACATATAACAAAAACTGTATACCATGTGCACGCATACCAAGTGAAACTTATTCCGGGAATTCAAGGTTGGTTCGATATCTGAAAATTACTTAATGTAATATAACGTATCAACAGAATAAATGATGAAACCATATGATCCTCTAAATTAATTCAGAAAAGGCATTTGATAAAAATCTAATCCCCTTCATGATAAAAACACTCAAAGAGCTATGAAAAAAAAAGGAAATTTCCTGAGCCTGGCAAAAGACATCTATGAAACGTCCACAGCTAATTTAATAGAAAATGACTGATTGTTTTCCCCTAAGATCAAGAATAAGACAAATATATTCATTCTCACTGCTTCTATTCCATATTGTACTGGAAGTTCCAGTCAGAGAAATTAGTCAGGCAAAGGAAATAAAAGGCTTTTCAATTGGAAAAGAAGAAGTAGAACTGTATTTATTTCCAGATGACATAATCTTACATATAGAATATGCTAAAGAGCACACTAAGAAAAACAGAATTAATAAGTGTGTTCAGCAAGATGGTAGGATATGACACCAATACGCAAAAATCAGTTGCAAATCTACACATGAGCAATAAACAATTTGAACATTGTCTTAAAAATTCCATTTACAATACCATTCAAAAGAATAAAATACATAGAAATAAATTTAACCAAGAAGAGCCAATATTTCTATGCTGAAAAACTACAAAACCTTAATTTAAAAAAAGAGACATCAATAAATAGAAATATATACTATGTTCATGGATTGAGAGATTTAATACCATGAAAATGAAAATACTCCCCAAGATGATCTATAGATTCAATCCCTATCAAAATTTCATCAATCTTTTTTGTAGAAAAGGAAAAGTCAATCCTGAAACCTACATGAAATTGCAAGGGACCTTGAATAGCCAAACCAATCTGAAGAGAAAGAACAGAGTTGAAATGCTCACACTTTTCATTTCTTTTGTTGTTGTTGTCCTTTTTTTGCTTTGTTTTGTTTTGTTTTGTTTTGTTTTGTTTTTTTGAGACAGAGTTTCACTCTTGTTGCCCAGGCTGGAGTGCAATGGTGCAATCTCAGCTCACTGCAACCTCTGCCTCCCAGGTTCAAGCTATTCTCCTGCCTCAGCTTCCTGAGTAGCTGGGATTACAGGAATTACAGGTGCCTGCCACAACGCCCAGCTAATTTTTTGTATTTTTTAGTAGAGACGAGGTTTCACTATGTTGGCCAGGCTGGTCTCAAACTCTTGACCTCAAGTAATCCCCTTGGCTTGGCCTCCCAAAGTGCTGGGATTACAGGCATGAGCCACCGCACCCAACCCACACTTTCCATTTTCAAAGCTGTGTTACCAGCATGTGATACTGGCATAAGGATAGACATATAGATCAATGAAATAGAACTGAGATCCCAGAAATAAAACCATTCATAGTCAATTGGTTGTTCAATGCAGTGCCAACATTATTCATTTCGTAAAGAAGAGTCTCTTCAATAAATGGTGCTGGGACAACTGGATATTCATACATAAAAGAATAAAATTGGACACTTACCTCATAAAATATACAAATATTAACTCAAAATGGATCAGCAACCTAAATGTAAGAATTAAAACAATAAAACTCTTAGAAGAAAACACATGAGTGACTCTTCAGGGCCTTGGATTTGGCAAAGGTTTCTTAGACATTACACCAAAAGCACAGGTAACATAAAACAAATAAATCGATACATTGGAGTTAGTCAAAATAAAAAACTTTGTCCATCAAAAGACATAATCAAGAGAGTGAGAAAACAACTCAGAGAATGGGAGAAAACATTTCCAAATCATACACCTGATATGGGTCTAATACCCAGAATATATAAAGAGCTTTTAAAACTCAATAAAAAAAAGCAAACCAATTTTTAAATGTGCAAAGGACTTGAATGGACATTCTTCCAAAGACAATATACAAATGGCCAATGAGCACATAAAAAGATGCTCAACACCATTAGTCATTAAGTACATTCAGACCAAAACAACAATGAGATATCACTTCATACCCACTAGAATAACCAAAATTTTAAAAATGGAAAATAACATGCAAGGATGAGGATGTGGAGAAAGTGGAACCCTTACATGCTGTTGGCAGGAATGTCAAATGGTATAGCTGCTGTGGAAAATAATTGACTGTTCATCAACAATTTAAACATAGAATTACCATATGACCTAGCAATTCCACTCCTAAGTGTATACCTGTAAGAATTCAAAATAGATGCGTAAGCAAAAAATTACACACAAATGTTCATAGTGGCAACAACCCAAATGTCTGTCAATAGGTAGATAAAATGTGGTGTATTCAGTTAATGGAATATTATTCAACTATAAAATAAATGATGCATGATTACAACATGCTACAAAACCATTATGCTAGGTGAATGAACCAGGACACAAAAGGTGACACATTGTATTATTCCATTTATATTAAATATCCAGAATAGGCAAATTCATGGAGATGGAAAGCAGATTTGTGGCTGCTAGGAGTTGGGGATGAGATTAATGGGATACAGATTTTCACTTGGGATCATACAAATTCTGAAACTAGATGATGACAACCGTTGCAAAATATTTTGAATAAAATAATGTCACTGACTTTTAAAAAATGATTTAAGCAGTACTTTTTTTGTTTGTTTGTTTTTGAGATGCAGTCTCGCTCTGTAGCCCAGGCTGGAGTGCAATGGCATGATCTTGGTTCACTGCAACCTCTGCCTCCTGGGTGATTCTCCTGCCTTAGCTTCCCAAGTAGCTGGAATTACACGTGCCCACCTCCACACCAGGCTAATTTTTGTATTTTTAGTAGAGACAGGGTTTGGCCATGTTGGCCAGGTTGGTCTTGAACTTCTGACCTCAGGTGATCCACCCACCTCAGCCTCCCAAAGTGCTAGGATTATAGGTGTGAGCCACCACATTTTGTTATGTGTGTGTTATCATAATTTTTAAGTAAGATTTTTTAAACTGTAAAATTTTTTAAAAGCACAAAGTGAATCATACTTTAATTAAGCTTCTTAATATGAAGACACTCACACATCTGAAAATTGCATTTTATAACAAACATTTTCGAACTCAAAGTAGTGCTAATGCTGTTTTATAGAAGAAAAAAGACTCCATTGCAGTGTCTTACTCAGGACCTAAGTCTGCACCTGACACTCAGTAGAAACTTAAAAGATGAATGAATGAAGGAAAAAACAAACTGAGATTCAGAAAGCTTAATCTGCTTTCCCACTCTTACGTAACTGGTAGGTAGTTGGGCCAACATTTAAGCCAGTCTCACAGTTTCTGCCTCTCTCATTCATTCCACTATATCATGCTAGCTGCCATAAATATATTCCCTGCATTATTTTGTCTGTACTTCAAGGAATTGTTAATAATTTAGAAAAATAAGTAATGCACATTCATCATTCTTCGTCAGTTTAAGCAGCATAAAACAAAGCAAAACAAAATCTAGAAAAAAGGTCAGGGTTTCCCCAAAGCTAAAAAGCAAGATTTTCCTAAATGTTGTTTTGATAAATTAATGAGCAGAGGATTTTCTCAACACTTAAACATGAGCATGATCCTACACCACCTATTGTCAGGGTCCTGTGACATCATGGGGCTCAGCAGTAATGCTCCACGGCATGAAATGGCCTCTCATGTCTTTCCGTAATCCCATACAAAACAACTGAATTTGCTAGAATAAGGGACTTAGATGCTTGTCACTTTGGCTCATGCATCACGGCATCTCATGTTAGCTAGGGACTACTTCCACAGAGACCCAAACATCTGCTTAAAAGTAAAAAGATGTTATTTAATTGTCAAAAGATTTGTTTACTTGATACAAAATATGAATATATTTATGGCTACTTGGATTTAAAATCATGTTTAAGCTGGATATTGAATCACAAGTGTGCACATTTACATATAAATATTTGGCATTAAATATTTAGATAAGTGAAGAAATAATTCAGGATCCAACACCAAGGAGACAATAGACTATTGTGACAGAGCTCAGGATCTGAAGTCCAACAGCCTGGATGAGAATCCCAACACCAGTGCCTCCTAACCACACATGCTTGAGCAAGACCCTTCACTTCCACGTGCTTCATTTTCTTTATCTGTCAAGTGGGTTCATGACAATATCTATCTCAGAGTGTTAGTATGATAATTAAAATACACAGCACATGTAAAGCACTTAGCATAGTGCCCGCAAATAGTAATCACTCAAAAAATATAAGCTGATGTGCTCCCTTACAAACAAAGAATATCTCTCTAAAACTCAGATTTCTAGGCACAGTCTCCTCAGTGTCAAAGCAAGCAAAAAACACAAACAAAAAAGAGATAGTATTCCAAGGTCCAAGGCTCTCAAAAGAAAGTGTGCTCAGAGGTTTGGATAATGCTCAAACACCTAGCTTGGGTTTGAATTCTCAAAGAATGTGCTTAAGATGAAAAGGACATATAATCAAGGTCAAAAATATGAGCAGATGCTTGATGATTAGAATGACACTTGTGGAACTAATACAGCAAAGATACCTCCTCAGGCTGTGTTCCCAGCCAGAAAGGTGCAGACTGGAGTGGCCCAGTGCTGGTGACGGAAAGTGTGGGGAATCCCTGATAAAAGCAAAATGAAACCCAGGATGAGTGGGGAGGTAAGAGTTTCAGGCTGTGCTGATTCATATCAAGCCCAGTAAAATTACATCCCAGGCAACAGAGAAAATTCACCAAGCTGGCTTTTAATTGCTGTCAATATGGTGCAGAGGCTTTGGATGCAGAGGGGCCCTGAGATCAAATTTCTGTTCTGCCGTCCTCTGCCTCACTTAGGAAAGAATCAAATTTGGGCTGATCTTCTTATCTCTTATCTTATCATCTTAGCTCTCTACATCCCATCTGATTCATTTATATGATGAGAATGGTCGTATTAGGTTGAAACGTTTATAATAGCCAATGCTGAATTATTTTTACCTCCAGAATTAGCAATTTAATATGGTTTAATCTAATGGCTAATTTGCATACATGGTAAGGAGAGTAATATTAGATAACATATAGGTTTACTCCAGTTAGCTTGAAATAGATATTTTCTCTCATTCACCTCTATTGGAAGATTTGACAGAAAGTTAGAAATAGGAAAATACCAGAAAATGGCCTGATTTTATACAAAGAAGATATTCATAGTTTAAAAATTAGAGTACTCTAAATAAACTCGAAACTCAAATTCCTTAATAATAACGATAATGTTATGAATGTCATAATGCCTATAGCACTTTTTCTATCATTGTCTTATTTTGATTCTTATAACAATCTTAGGAGCTATACAGCTACTATTGGTCCCCTTGCCACACTTCCAGAAAGCAAGGGACTTATTGGCCCAAGGACAATGCATAAATAGTAGACACAAAACTCACAGCAAAGTCTGCGATTCCATAATCAGAGCTCTTTCCACTATACCATACCATCTTCTATATTTACAAGCAAAAATTCCCAGAACTAGGTCTTCAGATCTAAGCAAAGCCAGCACTTGGCTGCTAGGTTCCATGTCCTTGGTGTCCTTGGTAGAGGCAGCTCTGAGTTACTTGGAAACTGAGGGAGGGGCAGCGATTCTCATTATTTGCTTAAGTGGGTGGTAAGTACCAAATATTTTCTGTTTGGAACTAAGGTTTCCAACTCCTGGGGATTCTTACAAAACAGCTAAGTTATCTGAGCTGCTGTGAATACAGAGGAACTCCTTGCGTCATTATCTAGTGGAGGGAATCAGGATTTGGGTTTCAAGCTGGCAGTTCTTAGAATTAGTTTCCTATTTTCAGCTAAACATCACCTTCCTCATTTTGTCCTTTCTGTCATAGATTGAATACTTCCTGACATGCTCCTTTTTCAAATGGGGAGAAAATCCATGTTTTTAAAAATTCCACTTATTTAACTACATAAGCAATGAACACTATTGTGCAAAGATAATTGTGGTTTAACTGCCACAGTTAGTATCAAAATCAACATATATTTCCTGTCTTGCTGTTTTTCTGAATTAATCTCATTACAATTCAAATCCAGGAGAATATCTATCCTGGAGCATAGCACATGTGCCCGTGTTCTCCTACTGAATGTGACTGTCATGTAGGCAGCTGGTGTTCTGGAGGAACTTTCCAAACACCTCCAACTTCTGTGGAGAGCTCAGCATTCTCCATCCTGCCCCCACTTTAGTGAATGAGAATCATGTCAGCCTGCACAACAGCCAATACAACAATTCTCTTTGGCAGTAGCTAATTGTTAATGACTTCTTCAACGTATTCATTTCAAAGACAAAAGTAGTAATAGATTACATACAAAAATCTCCTTAAAAATCCCATCTCGTCCACACCCAATCTCATCTCTAGCAAAAACCTAGAATTTTATTTTAATTTGTGTTTGTAGTTATAGGAAACTTCATCTTTATCTTGTTAGTTTATTTTAAAATTTGCCCTTTTAAATGAGAAAAGCAAAACAAACCCCTTCCAGTTAGAAGTGTTCCTCTTTTCTCTCATCTTCAGCAGTATTTTAGGGCTTAAAGGAAGCAAGTCTCGTCCTAAAATGTAAATATAGACCTCCCATTGGCTCCAGACATGGCTTTGCTTTGTGGCTGAATTTTGCAAACAATCCAAAGCAGAGTGGTCATTCTGCGTTACTGAAGTGCTCAAAATGCTCTGCCAAACATTCAATCATTCATGTTCATCATCAAGACAGGGCTTATCATGAAGGAAAGATACTTCATTTTCTTCATTCCAGGATGCCATTGATTGTAAAACTATCATAGATGTAATAATATTTGTAAACATTCATGTTGGGGAAATACTACAGACTAATTTCTCACATGTTAACCTTTCTGATATTGGAAGGCATTGCATGATCAAAACATAGATATTAATCACATACAGATCATACTCTGCGTTCCAATATTAGGTGTGTAAACATATAAGAAAACATGCACCTAGCTTTGAGAAAACTCAGTGTTTGTGTTTACTTTTTCCTCACTTGTTTATTTAGTGATCCCCCATCTTCATCTTTGGTCTATGTTATTGATTAACTGAAACATTAAATTCTTTCCTTCTGGTGAAATTTTCAAAAGTAAGTTAGAATTCTGAAACATGGACTAAGCATCCCTGAGCTGGAACTTGGTGATGGGGGTGATGGGAAAGAGGAAGGGTGCAGGAATGATCAAACTATTTAAGGAAATTTTGTTAGGAAGGAACACCAATTTCATCCAGGGTGGAAAAATTACAATGTGTAGTCTGAGAGGAGTTGGTATCTATTTTGTTTGGTTTTGGCTTTACGAGGCTTAAGAATCAAAAATCATCTCTAGAGATGATTTTTTTTTTAACATAAGAGAGGCTTAATAAAGATATTCTGGGAAAAATTTAATCATCCAGAGATCAGCTGGGTGCAAAAATGGTAATTTGTATGGAAAACTGAGAGGTCAATATTTAGACCCTAGCCTATAAAGGACCCAGGATGGAAAGAAAAAAATTACCTTGCTTTGGAGAACTATCCAGAGACAAGGGAAAGAAAGACCATTGGTTAATTTAGGCAAGACTCTATTCTTGCCAGGGCTCTTTATTTCTTGCCAGGGCTAGTCTGTTAATTTTATCATGTGTTTCCCTGACTCCAAATCATTTTTAATGCATCTTTTTAGGGAAACCCCATTACAAGTGGATGATTAGGTATTTTGAAGACCAGGCTGCTCATCAGAGCTCAAACACAGCTCTCCTCCACTAAATAAATAAGATATCTAATAGGGTGACATGTGCCTCTGACCATGACATGTCACAGAAGAGAAAAATTCAGGAATCAAATTTACCTAGAAGCTAGTCATCACATAAAATAACTAAACCTGCAATTATAGTAACCCACCACCAGCTGGCAGTAGTGTTGAATCATGGTCCAACAGTGGCTTTTAGAAATCGAGTTCACATTTAATGTGGAATTCATGCATGAAGCGAACAATAGAGATTACAATTCAGCAATTCAAATCTCTATAGCTTTAAAAAATTCCCCAAAATAATTTTCTAGATAATAAATAATAATCCATGCTCTTTATAAGCATTTGAAAAAAAAAAAAATCTTAAAATCACCTGTAATACTACCTCCCAGAATTGTCATGCGTTCTTTTAGAGTCTTTTTTCTTTATATAAGTATTTTTCTTAATTGAGATAGCCATGAGTGTGCATACATACAAGACAACACAAATACATATATGTACACATATATATTCATCATTTTACTCACACACTTAATATAATATTTAGCACATAGCAAGTTAATATAAACATTGGTTAAAAAATTAATACTTGAATACATTCTAGATAAAAAAAAAAACAGAGTTTTAAAAAGGGAAAAATCTGCTCAAGAGTTAAAAGATAGGCAACAAACTCTTTTTGCCCATTTTGACATCAGACCTGGGCTATTTTTCTATAGATCGTTACCTTCATTTTGCTTTTTAAGAAAAAGTGAACTTAAAAAATGCAGTTATGAGTTAGAGAGGGTAGTCATAGATTTTTGAACCTAAGAATTGAGTACCACATTTTCCCTGCATGAAAAACAACTGCTCACTTTAACAAATGGCAAAGCAACGATTGCAACACTGCAGTAATAACAGATAGACCAGAGAATGTGGCATAGAGCATGAGTCCTAAACTGCGCTTCCTCTTCCCTTCTGCATAAACTCAAGAAGACTACATAGTTGAAAAACTTCTTAGTGGTTGGAGTTCCAGCTTTGAGGCCCAAGCTTCCAAAGACCAAACTGTGTTTCCCAGTATAGGAGGAGGTAGAAGATCAAGGCTAAGACTTTCAGCTTCTCCTTATAGCAAATCAGTTTCTGGGAAACAGATGCCTGATTTCTTTTTTCCATCGTACTCCCTCTGCCCGGTGAGGGGCACTGCCTTAGTCAGGCTTGTCCATTTACTTAAGCATTTCTCCTCTGTCCATTAGGAAAGGTCTGAAGTGTGTTTGTTTTGTTTTCATATATTTACTATAATAGTTTTCATTTTTTCTCATGTTGTCCCTGTCAATCAGATCTTCTAAAAATATTTTTCCAGCTATTTATTGGTTAATATTTAAGAAAGTTCCTAATGTCTGTCCAATTTTCTAAAATCTCTTATTGGTTTGAATAGTTTTTGTACCTAATGTTATCCTATTTTCTTTTTTTTATTATTATACTTTAAGTTGCAGGGTACATGTGCACAACATGCAGGTTTGTTACATAAGTATACATGTGCCATGTTGATGTGCTGCAACCATTAGCTCGTAATTTACATTAGGTATATCTCCTAATGCTATCCCTCCCCCCTCCCCCCACCCCACGACAGGCCCTGGTGCATGATGTTCCCCTTCCTGCGTCCAAGTGTTGTCATTGTTCGATTCCCACCTGTGAATGAGAACATGCAGTGTTTGGTTTTCTGTCCTTGCAATAGCTTGCTCAAAATGATGGTTTCCAGCTGCATCCATGTCCCTACAAAGGACATGAATTCATCCTTTTTTAAGGCTGCATAGTATTCCATGGTGTATATGTGCCACATTTTCTTAATCCAGTCTATCATTGATGGATATTTGGATTGGTTCCAAGTCTTTGCTATTGTGAATAGTGCCACAATAAACATACATGTGCATGTGTCTTTATAGCTGCATGATTTATAATCCTTTGGGTATATACCCAGTAATGGGATGGCTGGGTCAAATGGTATTTGTAGTTCTAGATCCTTAGTGAATCACCACACTGTCTTCCACAATGGTTGAACTAGTTTACAGTCCCATCAACAGTGTAAAAGTATTCCAATTTCTCCACATCCTCTCCAGGAAACCCTGTTGTTTCCTGACTTTTTAATGATTGCCATTCTAACTGGTGTGAGATGGTATCTCATTGTGGTTTTGATTTGCATTTCTCTGATGGCCAGTGATGATGAGCATTTTTTCATGTGTCTGTTGGCTGCATAAATGTCTTCTTTTGAGAAGTGTCTATTCATATCCTTCGCCCACTTTTTGATGGGGTTGTTTGATTTTTTCTTGTAAATTTGCTCAAGTTCTTTGTAGGTTCTGGATATTAGTCCTTTGTCAGATGGGTAGATTGCAAAAATTTTCTCCTATTCTGTAGGTTGCCTGCTCACTCTGATAGTAGTTCCTTTCGCTGTGCAGAAGCTCTTTAGTTTAATTAGATCCCATTTGTCAATTTCGGCTTTTGTTCCCATTGCTTTTGGTGTTTTAGACATGAAGTCGTTGCCCATGCCTATGTCCTGAATGGTATTGCCTAGGTTTTCTTCTAGGGTTTTTATGGTTTTAGGTCTAACATTTAAGTCATTAGTCCACCTTGAATTAATTTTTGTATAAGGAGTAAGGAAGGGATCCAGTTTCAGCTTTCTACATATGGCTAACCAGTTTTCTGAGTACTATTTATTAAATAGGGAATCCTTTGCCCATTTCTCGTTTTTGTCAGGTTTGTCAAAGATCAGATGGTTGAAGTTGTGTGGTATTATTTCTGAGGGCTCTGTTCTGTTCTATTGGTCTATATCTCTGTTTTGGTACCAGTACTATGCTGTTTTGGTTACTGTAGCCTTGTAGTATAGTTTGAAGTCAGGTAGCATGATACCTCCGCTTTGTTCTTTTAGCTTAGGATTGTTTTGGCTATGTGGGCTCTTTTTGGTTACATATGAACTTTAAAGTATTTTTTCCAATTCTGTGAAGAAAGTCATTCATAGCTTGATGGCAATGGCATTGAATCTATAAATTACCTTAGGCAGTATGGCCATTTTCACAATATTGATTCTTCCCATCCACGAGCATAGAATGTTTTTCCATTTGTTTGTGTCCTCTTTTATTTTGTTGAGCAGTGGTTTGTAGTTCTCCTTGAAGAGGTTCTTCACATTTCTTGTAAGTTGGATTCGTAGGTATTGTATTTTCTTTGAAGCAATTGTGAATGGGAGTTCACTCATGATTTGGCTCTCTGTTTGTCTGTTATTGGTGTATAGAAATGCTTGTGATTTTTGCATGTTGATTTTGTATCCTGAGACTTTGCTGAAGTTGCTTATCAGCTTAAGGAGATTTTAGGCTGAGACAATGAGGTTTTCTAGATATACAATCATGTCATCTGCAAACAGGGACAATTTGACTTCTTCTTTTCCTAATCGAATACTCTTTATTTCTTTCTCCTGCCTGATTGCCCTGGCCAGAACTTCTACCACTACGTTGAATAGGAATGGTGAAAGAGGGCATCCCTGTCTTGTGCCAGTTTTCAAAGGGAATGCTTCCAGTTTTTGCCAATTCATTATGATATTGGCTGTGGGTTTGTCATAAGTAGCTCTTATTATTTTGAGATACGTCCCATCAATACCTAATTTATTGATAATTTTTAGCATGAAAGGGGCTGTTGAATTTTGTCGAAGGCCTTTTCTGCATCTATTGAGATAATCGTGTGGTTTTTGTCTTTGGATCTGTTTATACGCTGGATTACGTTTATTGATTTGTATATGTTGAACCAGCCTTGCATCCCAGGGATGAAGTCAACTTGATCATGGTGGATAAGCTTTTTGATGTGCTGCTGGATTCGGTTTGCCAGTATTTTATTGAGGATTTTTGCATCGATGTTCATCAGGGATATTGGTCTAAAATTCTCTTTTTTTGTTGTGTCTCTGCCAGGCTTTGGTATCAGGATGGTGCTGACCTCATAAAATGAGTTAGGGAGCATTCCCTCTTTTTCTATTGATTGAAATAGTTTCAGAAGGAATGGTACCAGTTCCTTGTGGTACCTCTGGTAGAATTCAGCTGTGAATCTGTCTGGTCCTGGGCCAATTTTCTATACATATGCCGTATCATCCACAAATAATACAAATTTTGTCTACTCCCTAATATTTGAATTCCTTATTTCTGATTGCTCTCTTGCTTCAATGGCTACAAGGTCTGGGATAATGTCAAATAATGGACACATTTGTCTTTTTACTTTATTAATTAGGCATTTCTAATGGATCACTTTTCACTATGATATTGGCTGCTGCATTTATGTATCTATATACTTATAGATATATGAATACATGTTTACATATGAAGAACCTAAAGAAGAAAATTGCAGATTATCCTTTACATTATGCATAAATATATTTACATATTATATAGCATACATATTATGTCATATAATGTGTAATGATAATTATACATAAATTATATGATTAAATATATAAAGCACATTATACTTTATATTACATGTACATAATTTTTCATGTTAAAAACCTTTCCATTCTTTTTTTTTATGTTTATAGTAATTTTTTGGAGTTATTTTATTGTTTTTTAAGTTCCAGAGTACATGTGCAGGATGTGCAGGTTTTTTACATAGGTAAACCTGTGCCATGGTGGTTTGTTGCACCTATCAATCCATCACCTAAGTATTAAACCCAGCATTTTCTCTAATGCTCACGTCACCCCCACCCTCCCCTGACAGGCCCCAGTAAGTGTTGTTCCCCTCCCTGGGTCCATGTGTTTTCATTGTTCAGCTCCCACTTATAAGTGAGAACATGCAGTGTTTGGTTTTCTGTTCCTGCATCAGTGTGCTGAAGATAAGGGCTTCCAGATTCATCCATGTCCCTGCAATGGACATGATTTCATTCCTTTTTATGGCTGCATAGTATTCCATGGTGTATATGTTCCACATTTTCTTTATCCAGTTATCATTGATGGGCATTTGGGTAGATTCCATGGCTTTACTGTTGTAAATAGTGCTGCAATGAACATATGCACACATGTATATTTATAATAGAATGATTTATATTCCTCTGGGTATATACGCAGTAATGGGATTGCTGGGTCAAAGGGTATTTCCGGTGCTAAATATTTGAGGAATTGCCACACTGTCTTCCACAGCGGTTGAACCAATATACATTCCCACCAACAGTGTAAAAGCATTCTTATTTCTCCCCAACATTTCCAGCATCTGTTTTGTTTTTTTGTTTGTTTGTTAGTTTTCTGAGACGGAGTCTAGCTCTGTTGCCAGGCTGGAGTGCAGTAGCACAATCTCAGCTCACTACAACTTCTGCCTCCAGGGTTCCAGCGATTCTCCTGCTTCAGCCTCCCAAGTAGCTGGGATTACAGGGGCCTGCCACCATGCCCGGCTAATTTTTTGTATTTTTAGTAGATATGGGGTTTTTCCATGTTGGCCAGGCTGGTCTCGAACTCCTGACCTCAGGTGATCCACTCACCTCAGCCTCCCAACATGTTGGGATTACAGGTGTAAGCCACCACCCCCAGCCATCTGTTGTTTCTTGACTTTTAAAAAATCGCCATTCTGACTGGCATAAGGTGGTATCTCATTGTGTTTTTCATTTGCATTTCTCCAATGATCAGTAAAATCCTTCCATTCTTAATGTACCAAGTTTCAAAAAATGAAATATTAAATGTATATTACATAACAATTTTTTCACCATATATTTCAGCATCACTTTTTAAATTTGTATTTGACCTATCGATATATTACGTGATCTTAGAGGATTCCTAGACATTAAGCCATTTTTACGTTTCCACAAGGTACCCATCCAATTGATATTTATTGTATTAAGCAACTTAAATAGTAGCTGGCTGAACTGATTAAGTTTTTGTACTTATATTTGAAAGTTATATTGGTTTCCACATGGTTCTTTGTGCTTTTTCATATTTTGTTCTCTTACTTATCCTAGTTTTATGATATCACTGCAGTTTCCAGCTTCTTCTTTGCTTTGAAATTGATTATGTGGTATTAGAATGAAAAATTACTTTGAAGGTTTTAAAAAATGATCTATAATGTCTTTTGCATTTATAGTCAGATTTTTGGTGGAAATTTTTAGATAAAGTTTTTTATTTCTTCCTTGATTATTGATTTATTTGTGATTTCCACTACTTGTTCAGTCAAATTTAATGACACACTGTCTTAGGATACAATTAATACCTTAGGATACAAAATAAATACAATTCTAGTATCTTAGAATGTTATCCTCACTACTATATTTCTAAGTGTATCAGAAAATGTATGTGCATGATTGTTTTTGTAATTTCTAATTTTCTCTGTATTCATTTTATATGTAGTGTCTCATTTATATGTTGAGTATTTTTCTATTTTTCCTTAATTTAATCTGTCTAAAATGTCAATTTTTTATTTTTAATAAAATTAATTATTGAATTTATCAATATACTGCTTTCTACTGCTTTTATTTTTAAAGTGGTTTTGCTTTTATATTTTATTTGAACATTCTCATTTTAACAAACTGGATAACTTAACAAACTATCCCCCAAAACTGATATGATTAAGCAGTAAAAAAATAAGCAGAGTTATCAATGTCTCTAACAATACAATTAATATACTCCAGCTACTATTATGTAGAATTTTACCCCAAAGAAACAGAAAATACACATTCTTTCAAGTACATGTAGGACATTCTAAAAATAGACCATGCATTAAACCATATATGAAATCTCAATAAATTCTGAAGGTAAAGATGTAGATGTTGACTAGTGATCCTCTAGCAAGCTCTGCCATAGTTGTGACTATGGCTATCCAAAATCCAGGCACACACTTCTTCCCTACACACACTTACACCCTCTACCTAAGTGAAACAACCCAAAGACCTGTCCAGTTACTACATCCAGCTCCCAGTCAGAATCTTTGAGAAATGTGCATTTTTCTCCTTTAGGTTCTTCATGTTGGCAAGACTAAAAATATGAGGAGTGTAGGTTCCAGTTTGTCCAAGAAAGTCTCTGTTAGTGACTGTGTCCCTGACTCCTCTTTGGTAAATTGGTTTAGGTTTTTCATGTTTTAGTGAAGTACTGCCATTATTAGGAAGTACACCAAAATAAGTCAAGAAGGGATGAGTAGATGAGCATTGATTCTCTCTTGAGTGTGTAACTCAGTCAATAGAGAAAGTTCAACTTTAAGTGTGAGTTAAAACCAGTAATGACCTATCCTTTTTGTCCTGAGCTTCAGATGTGTGTGTGTGTGTATAGCTCTATATAATTCTATCACATGTGTAGCTTCATGTAACCACCTCCATAATCAGAATACAGAGCTGTGTCTCCACAAAAATTTCTTGAGCTACCCCTTTATAGTCACACCCACCCTCCCTCATCCTTTACCTCTTACAACCACTAATCTTCTCTTCATCACCGTGGTACATCTCTGTAATTGTTTTATTTTGTGAATGTCATATATCTGTGAACTGCTTTTTTATTTTGCAATAAATCATTCTGACAGAAATTATCTTTTTAAAAAGAAGGTAAATACTTAATGAAAAATTAAGTAATTTCCACACCTCAATAAACCTAATAATGACCGTATATTGCACAAAATATGCGTTAACATTTGCCAACTACCATGTGAGCTGCAGTGTTACAAGAGACTATCAGAAAAGCTAAGGACAAAAGTCTGGTGAAGCACCAGCATCAACTTCAAAAATTAGAAATTATTCTAAGATAAAAAAGGATTTACACATCACTCAGTGAAATGCAACTGTTCATTTGGATCAAATGACTGACTCATTTGAAACTTATTTCACTCATTTTCAATTACAAGATTTTTTTGTGTGCATATTAAAAGCAAAGTACTAGTTTTACAATGTGTTGGCTCTATTAATAGGAGAATGTTGCGAATAGTAACACTCTTGCAAATGTTATATCAAGCTCATCATATATTTCAAATAGAGAAACATTTAGATTCAAATATAATTCATTTTTTGATCAGTTTGTGGAATCAAAGTAAAACTTCTTGAGGTTCATTCAATCAAAAATTAAATATCTATGATTATTGTGAATTTTATTGTAAATCCTATTTAAATATCCGACATTAAAGAGAAAACTGTTTTTGAAATAATATTGTTAATAGAAATTTTGATGAAGTGAAATGCTAAAAATTATTATTTTTAAATTATGAAGTTTCTGAGGCAGAAATATTTTTTGACTTTGTTTTGGAGCCTAAGTAATTAATAAATACAATTCTAACAAGTTATTATATTTAACTATCCAAAAGAGAAACAACTGTGGTTGTGAAATATATATATATTTCACACACACACACCCACACATATATATAAATTTCAATGAATGAATGTATACATACAAATGAATGAATGTGTATATATATACACACACATATACACATATTTAATATATTTGTTGCTATTGTAGCTGAACTACAAATTTTTAATGATAAATCTAATATTAAATACAAAAGGAGAAAAAACTTTCACCACACAGTTTTTTCTCTTTGTTGCCCACTATCATTCAGATTTTGGAAATGTTTGAATGATGGTGTAAATCAACCTATGGTTTCTACGATAGTGTCAACCAGTCTGTAAACAAGTTCTCTAAACATGGGGTATATTCTATTTGAGAAAAGCTGAAAATCTGTAATCAACACATTCAACAAGTGAAGTGCTAAAGAGCTTGTGTTTGTATATCTTAGCAAATAAAATCATTGATAACAGAGTTGAAATCATCTAAAGTCCTGTCCAGTTACTGCATCCAGATCAAAGTGGCAAGTAAGGAAAGAACTGAACAAATTAAATGATGAGTGTTCAAACAATATACTGGATTTAATTTTTAATATTTATAGTCATGTTGTGAATTATCTAGATATGTAGAAAAATACATTTGTAGAGCTTTTTTTTTTATTTTGGATAAATGTATATTCTATACCAGAATACAACAAAAGTGAGAGTTACTATAAATTGGTGCCATTTCAAAGCATTCAAAACAATCATACATAGAGATGATTTATTCCAAGTCTTTTGTGTTGTAAAGATTTGTCAAATAAGAAAGGTTATCCCAGGTAATAAAAATCTTTGGGATAATGTGCTCATAAATTATTAGAATAATCTCCATTTAGTGGAATTTTCTTTGAGCCAGCATGTATTTCAGCACCTAAGGAATTTTTTTTTTTCAATTAAAAGTAAGTTCTATAGAAAAAAGTCAAAGGGGTCAACAGTTTCAAATGTAGTAACCACAAAATGCATATTTGAAGAGATGTTATACAATTTTATTTTTAAGAGACCAGTAAGACTATATTTTTAAATGTTCTGTAGAAAAGCAAATTGTTGAGTCTAAGAGGAACATTTTAGAAATTTTAGAAACAAACTAAACAAATTATCAATAATATGGACGTTAGTAAAATTTTGAAGACACCTTTTGTCCTATACAGTCTCATAATTTGATATGATTAACTTATACATTTGACTTTGAATCAGACCTACCAAACTTTGAAGAAATAGTGGTTCCAAGCTTGAATAAAAAAGGTCCCATATATTTTGTAAAGTTAGTGTATTCTTGGTTTCCAAACAAAATATAAAGTCCATGCAAATAAACAAGCAAAAATTTATAGATCCATGTTACTTATGAATATAGATGCAAAAATGTTAAACAAAATATAACAAACTAAATCTAATAGTGTGCTTAAAATATTGTCATACAAGAATGCCCACTTTCACCACTTCTATTCAATGTAATACTAGAAGTCCTAGCCAGAGCAATGAGTCAAGAGAAAGCAATAAAGAGCATCCAAATTGGGAAAGATCAATGTACACAAATCAGTACCACTGCTGTACACCAACAGCGACCAAGCTAAGAATCAAATCAAGAACTCAATTCCTTTTACAATAGCTGCAAAAAATAAATTAATTAATTAAGTTAAATACCTTGGTGTACAGGTAATCAAGCAGGTGAAGGGTCTCTACAAAGAGAACTACAAAAACCCTGCTTAAAGAAATCACAGATGACACAAACAAGTGAAAACACAGCCCATGCTCATAGATAGAAAGAATCAATATTGTGGAGATGACCACACTGCCCAAAGCCATCTAAAGATTCAATGCAATGCCCATCAAAATACCATCATCATTCTTCGCAAAACTAGAAAAAAAAATCCTAAAATTCATATGGAACCAAAAAAGAACTCACGTAGTCAAAGCAATACTAAGCAAAAAGAACAAATCCAGAGGCATCACATTACAGGATTTCAAATTATATTACAAGGCTA
This sequence comes from Theropithecus gelada, assembly GCF_003255815.1. NCBI lineage: Eukaryota > Metazoa > Chordata > Mammalia > Primates > Cercopithecidae > Theropithecus > Theropithecus gelada. Next base: position 62,827,538 of record NC_037670.1, on the reverse strand, counting down.
CTATTACCAAAACAGCGTGGTACTGATATAAAAATAGGAACTTAGACCAATGGAGCAGAATAGAGAACCCAGAAATAAACAAAATACTGATCTTTAATGAACATACAAACACATAAATTGGGGAAAGGATACCCCATTAAATAAATGGTGCTCGGAAACTGGCAGGCCACATGCAGAAGAATGAAACTGGATCGCCATCTCTCACCCTATACAAAAATCAACTCAAGATTGAGCAAAGAGTTAAATTTAAGACTTGAAACCACAAAAATTCTAGAAGATAACATTGGGGAAACTTCTGGACATTGGCTTAGGCCAATAATTCATGACTAAAACCCCAAAAGCAAATGCCAAAAATTAATACATACATGTGGCCTAATTAAACTAAAGAGATTCTGCACAGCAAAAGAAACAATCAACAGAGTAAACCGATAATCCACAGAGTGGGAGAAAATATTGACAAAGCATGCATCCAACAAAGGACTAGTATCCAGAATCTACAAAGAACTCAAACAAATCATCAAGAGAAAAACAAATAATCCCATCAAAAAGTGGGCAAAAGACACAAATAGACAATTCTCAAAAGAGGATATACAAACAGCCCACAAACACATGAAAAAATGCTTAACGTCACTAATCATCAAAGAAATGGAAATTAAAACCACAATGAGCAAGAATAGTCATAATTTAAAAAAACAATAGATGTTGGCTTGGATGTGGTGAAAAGCAACACTTTTGTACTGCTGGTGGGAATGTAAATTAGTACAACCTCTATGGAAAACAGTATGAAGATTCCTTAAAGAACTAAAAGTAGAACTACCATTCAATCCAGCAATCCCACAACTGGGTGGCTACTCAATGGAAATGAAGTCATTATGTGAAAAACACACATGCAGCCGGGCGCGGAGGCTCATGCCTGTAATCCCAGCATTTAGGTAGGCCGAGGCGGGTGGATCACAAGGTCAGGAGATCAAGAACATCCTGGCTAACACGGTGAAACCCCGCCTCTACTAAAAATACAAAAAAATAGCCGAACGTGGTGGCAGACGCCTGTAGTCCCAGCTAACTCAGGCGGCTGAGGCAGGAGAATGGCGTGAACCTGGGAGGCGGAGCTTGCAGTGAGCCGAGATGGCGCCACTGCACTCCAGCCTGGGCTACAGAGCGAGACTCCGTCTCAAAAAAAAAAAAAAAAAAAAGAAAAGAAAAGAAAAGAAAAGAAAAGAAAAACACACATGCACATGCATGTTTATAGCAGCACAACTCACAATTGCAAGGATAGTGTACCAACCTAAGTGCCCACTGAGCAGCGAGTGGATTAAAGAAAATGTGGTATATAAACACCATGGAATACTATTCAGACTACTCAGCCATAAAAAAGGTACAAAACAATGTCTTTTGCAGCAATTTGGATAGACCTGGAGGCCATTATTCTAAGTAACTTAGGAATTAAAAACCAAATACCATATGTTCTCACTTATAAGTGGAAGATAAGCTATGAGGATGCAAGAACATACAGAGTGATACAATGGACTTTGAGGACTTGGGACATGGTGAGGATGGGAGGGGGTTGAGGGATAAAAGACTACATATTGGCTACAGTGTACACTGCTCAGGTGACAGGTGCATGAAAATCTTAGAATTCACCACTAAAGAACTCATCCATGTAACCAAAAACCTCCTGTACCCCCAAAAACTATTTAAATAAAAATAAATAAATAAATACAATTTGTCATTAAAATCCCAGGAGTACAGGTATGATTCAATATCAGAAAATGTATAATGAAATCTGCAATCTGCAATCTTAATATACTAAGAAAAAAATATAATTATTTCAATAAATGGAGAAAAATAGCCTTGAGATAGAACAGAGCTTCATTAATTTTATAAAAAATAAATCAATTTAGAGTAAACATCTACTTGATGAAGGAAATGTAGATGCATTTTATTTCAGTTGGGAACAGAAAATAATAACCATAACCATCATTGCCATTTAACCTGGTGTTGGTGTAGGACTGGGAGAGAAGACATAATGTTATGCTTATTTTCATATAACATGATTACTTTATGCAGGAATAGCAATAGAATTATCAAATAAACTATTAAAACTAAAAATAGTATTTGCTAACTTATCTGTAGACAAACTTAATCTGAAAATTTCGATAGTGTTTCTAAACACTAGCAAAAACCAATTACTTATACAGTCAATTGTCATTCATAGCCGTTCTGTTCTACAAAAGGAGAGAAAGAAAGAAAGAGAGAAAGGGAGAAAGGGAGAAAGGGAGAAAGGGAGGGAGGGAGGGAGGGAGGGAGGGAGGGAGGGAGGAAGGAAGGAAGGAAGGAAGGAAGGAAGGAAGGAAGGAAGGAAGGAAGGAAGAAAGAAAGAAAGAAAGAAAGAAAGAAAGAAAGAAAGAAAGAAAGAAAGAAAGAAAGAAAGAAAGAAAGGAAGGAAGGAAGGAAGAAAGAAAGAAAGAAAGAAAGAAAGAAAGAAAGAAAGAAAGAAAGAAAAGAAAGAAAAGAAAGAAAAGAAAAAAAGAAAGAAAGAAAGGGGAAGGAAGGGAGGAGGAGAGAAAGAGGAAGGAAGCGAGGAGGAGAGAAAGGGAGAAAGAGAAAGAGAGGGAGGGAGAGAGGGAGAAAGAATGAAAGAACAAAAGCAAAGGAAAGGAAAGGAGAAAGAAAGAGAAAGGAGAAAGAGAAAGAGAAAGACGGAAAGAAAGAGATTTACATAAACACAGAAATATTATACCACACTACAAATTCTACAAATCCATGGAGGGTAAGCAAAATAATAGAAATCTAGACCAATGGCACAGAATAGAGTTCAGAGGGAGACCAACATGTGTATGGTCAATAAAGGTAGTACACAAAAATAAGTGGGAGATTTTTTAGAAGATAGTTTTGGGAAAACTGATCCATGACATAAAGAAAAATAAATTAGCTCTCTAAAATGAGTGCTTTAGGTCAGTGCTACCCAATAGAAATATAAAGTAAGAGGTAGATGTAACTGAAAAATTTCTAATTGTCATATTTTAAAAAGTGAAAAACAGGTGTACTAACTTTAGTAATATATTTTATTTAACCCAATATGTCCAAAATATTATTATTTAAACATGTAATCGATCTTTGAAAACTTACTGATATATTTTACCTCCTTTTTTCCCTAAGACTTCAAAATATGGTGTGTATTTTACACTTACAACCCATTTCAATCTGTCTCTAAATCTCACTGAAAACAATTTATCTATGTTAGATTTCAGAAAATTTGCAGTTGAAATTTACAGTTGATTCATGTATCCAAGCTGGTATAAACATACTTAATAAATTTTCAATAACTAAGTTGTACATGAAATAAAAATCACTTTTGTTTAATGTTTGAATGCACATTGGTAAAATTAATCCACTTATTTTTTAAAAATTGATTTAACTTGAAGAAAAAGCATATTGGTACCAATAGTATGTCTGTCCAAGTTAAATAATTTCACTAACTCATGTATCAGTAAGCATCGTTAACATAAAATCGAAGAGGTTATTGTGCCATAATTACCCATATCAACAAAGCATACTCCAAACTTTTCCTGTGGGTTTTGCAGCCATTTTACATTATGCTGTAGATTACAATTCTACATTCGTAACACCTTTAACAGAAGTTAAAAGCTTCATGAAACTAAACGCAAGTATTTTCAATACTTACATACTGTGGACTGAAGCAATAAAGGAAATATCAGTCTCTCATTTTAAAATTCTACTGAATCCAGATTTTCAACCTAACATAGCTGGAATACTCTGTTGTGATAGAAACTGACTTTTTCATATCTATCTGAAATCCTTCTTTGAAAAATACAAAAGATTCAACAGTATTTATACCACAAGTCTTACATTTTTAGATTGTGAAAGGATAGTATTTCTACAGAAATTTGGTAGTTTTTTGAGACAAAATATATCCAAAGCATTAGTTGAGTAGCATCTCATATCACAAGATGCATCCAGAGGTGCTGACAGTTTTTCAAATGTTGAATCAATTAATCTTTGATATTGTGAGAAAAGTATTGCACTTTATGGACAAATATTCTGTGGCTTAGCTACAGGTCTTTTGCTTACAGTAAAATATCTTTCTTAGTCTTTTTCTTACAACATTCTAACAAAGTTTTCATAAATTAATAATGATTTTTGCCATCTTTCTGACTAAAAATGATTTTTTTCCTGTTCACGAATTTAATTCAGTTTATAGCTAGCCAAAGTTATAAGCCCAGTTTCTGATGAAAATCATTTAAAAGTTTTCTGTTGATTATTTAATTCTGATTTCAGTTAACTGTTGTCAATGCTTTTTTGACTACTGAGAGGAAGCATCTTGTTAAATTCACTATGCATGTGCTGAAAATATCACTTAATATTATATACCTTATTATCTTTAAAACTTGCTTTTTTTTACTCTGACATAGCCATTTGTAATTGTTATTTATCATGAAATTTGTGACATTTTTTCCAATCTTTCTCTTATATAATAATAAAATGTTTCCCATTTTATTACGCACATCTGCATCAGAATTTGAATCTGTAGCAGTAGTATGGTTTTATTTTAACTGTAAAAATTTGGTAATATTATTTTTACATTGAAAAATACAAGCTAAATATGTCAAATAATAATTTTTAATTTAATTACTGATTATAATTTACTTAGGAATCTCTCTAAGTCTTGATGTTTTTGCAATATATTAAAATAAACAATCTACAAAGTTACATCAGCACAAAGAAAAAATCATTTGGACTAAAAAAATTGTTTTATGCCAATTATATTGGTAATGTTTATGTCTACTAACAGAAATAATTCATGTGCCCAGCACCTAACACCACAATAAAGCAATATCTTACATGGCACAATAGTTAAATTCAAAACACTACATTATGTATGATTTTACACTGATAAAGTTTTTAAGTTTAAAGTAATTAAAACCAAACAAAATTAAAATTTAGTTTCTTAATTGCACTAGCTACCTTCAAGTGTGTTTGGTAGCTACACGTGACTCTTGGCTACTAAGTGAATAGCCCAGATCAAGCTGAATTAAAGATTTAAGTGTAAAAGAAGAAACAATACAGTTGATTGAGAAAAATGTACAGTAGTATCTTAGTGACCTAGAAGGGTCTCTTTTTTAAAAAAGCCTTTAGAATTTTCTTTAGTTGGTGTCTATAGATCCCATTTTTTGGTTTATCTGAGAAAATTTTCTATTTTTCCTCTGTATTCTAGAGTTTTACTAGATGTACAACTCTAGATCAACAGCTCTTTTTCCCAGCACCTCCACGATAGTATTCCATTGTCTTCTAGTTTCCATTACTGCTATTACAAAGTCAGCTGTCAGTGGAATTGCCATTTAATTTCAGGTTTTTGTCTTTTCTTTGACTAATTTTCAGATCTTTACATTGTCTTTGGTGTTCTGAAACATCAACACTTTGTATCTAGGTATGGATTTTATTTTATTTATTTTGTTTGAGATTGTCTGGGCTTCCTGAATGTTAAGAGACATGTCTAATAATCAGCTCTTGAATATTTTCAGCCATTACCACAAAAGATATTGTTCTATTTCTCTCCTACTAGACTCTGAATGTTAGACCATCATAATCTATTTTCCGTGTCTCTTAATAACCTCTCTTTACATTTAGCATCTCATTTTCTTTATGTGCATAGTCTCAATAATTTTTTAAGATTTAAGTATCAGATAAATAATTCTTCAGCTATACGTAATTTGCTATCTATTGTACTTCAAATTAAAATACTTTAAGACATTTTTAGAAGTTTGATATACTTTTATTTTCCAACATGCCTAGTCATATTTTTATATCACTAGCTGTTACTCATGATACCCTATTTCCTTTTGCTTTTGATGTTCCTTTGACATTTACCTGTGGGAAAATTCTGGGAGAAATGAATTGAAATGGGTTTTCTTGAAAAGAATTTGTGTTTCCTTCTAGGAAATTATGGATATTATTAATCTGGGACAGCTGCTTGAATTCCTGGCTTTAAATTTTTCAAGCAATAGAGATAGCCAGAATTTGAGTTTGAAAATGCATGTGAATGTTATGTAGGAACAATTAAATCTCAATAGAGACATTTATCCTTTTACATAGTGTCAATGTCAAGGTAGGCAACTTTTACTTTTGTGTCCTTAAATTGGGTAATTTTGTTTCTAAATTACCCTATTCTTCTGTCTTTTGACTTTAAGTAGGCATCTACTTAAAGTCTTTAAGTGCCCCAACTTGGGAAAGTACTAGGCTTTTTCCTTGTTCCTTGTGCTCCAAGTGTAGACATGAAACCAGAAAGTTAACTTCAGTAGGATTCAACTGCTGCTTCTGGGGAAAAGAAAGTTTAAGAACTTGCTTTCGTCTTTGGACTATTTTTTCACTTATTTATTTGATTTTGAGAAATACATTAAATGTATTTTAAAATATGTTTTATATTGTATTTTGTTTGTTCCATGGGAGAGTATCTCAGGACATTCTGTCGTAATGCTAGAAATGGAAATTCAGTTTTCAAAAGCAATTTTCATGGATCTCAAAAATTGAATATTTAATCACGCTTCCAAGTTTATGATACACTATAGCCATTAGTCCACTCCATTGTCATTGTTCTCCTCATGTAGACAATCAACATCATGTGTTCAACATGTATTTTGGAGGTGTTCTTTCAAAATGTGCATTGCTATCTGTGTGCATAACATGTGCATCACACATGTATCATAATATATCCTCATTTTATTACTTTTTTGTGGTAAGTACTTTTTTTATTTTTTGAGACTGAGTCTCGCTCTGTCACCCAGGTTGGAGTGCAGTGGCATGATCTTGGCTCACTGCAACATCCACCTCTCGGGTTCCAGTGATTCTCCTGCCTCAGCCTCCTGAGTAGCTGGGACTACAGATGCCCGCCGTCATGCCCAGCTAATTTTTTGTATTTTTAGTAGAGACGGGGTTTCACTGTGTTAGCCAGGATGATCTCAATCTCCTGACCTCATGATCCACCCACCTCAGCCTCCCAAAGTGCTGGGATTACAGGCATGAGCAACCATGCCCAGCCTGTAGTAAGTACTATTTTTAAAGATTTATCTGTGTCTCCCTGTGTACATATAATCTGTTTCTTCTAACTGTGAAGTAATGCTCCATTGTAGATTACCACATTTTACTGATCCACTCTTCTTGGATAAATTTCACTGTGGTATTCAACTGTGTATTTTTTGGTGTCACCATAGTAAAAGCTATAGGGAGCATCTTGATACTTGTGCTCTTGAGAATTCCTGGGTTATATTTGGGGTATGATTACATTTAATTTAACTAATGGTGCCAGATTGCTGTCTGCAATCATTAAAGTCAGTCTATACCTCCACAAACCATGCAGGAGAGGATGTGTATTCCACATAATCTCCAAATGCTTTACTCTATCTTGCTTTCTAATTTTGTTACTTATCAGTTTTGTCCATGGTTCGTGCTATTGAACAGAAATATTTAACTTTTGTACTTTCCACTGGCAGTTTTCTTTACTTAAGGTTTATGCTTTTAAAAAGCATCTCTATCTCTATAAAAAAGCATGGCTATCTCTATTGCTTGAAAAATTTAAAGCCAGGAATTCAAGCAGCTGTCCCAGATTAATAATATCCATAATTTCCTAGAAGGAAACACAAATTCTTTTCAAGAAAACCCATTTCAATTCATTTCTCCCAGAATTTTCCCACAGGTAAATGTCAAAGGAACATCAAAAGCAAAAGGAAATAGGGTATCATGAGTAACAGCTAGTGATATAAAAATATGACTAGGCATGTTGGAAAATAAAAGTATATCAAACTTCTAAAAATGTCTTAAAGTATTTTAATTTGAAGTACAATAGATAGCAAATTACGTATAGCTGAAGAATTATTTATCTGATACTTAAATCTTAAAAAATTATTGAGACTATGCACATAAAGAAAATGAGATGCTAAATGTAAAGAGAGGTTATTAAGAGACACGGAAAATAGATTATGATGGTCTAACATTCAGAGTCTAGTAGGAGAGAAATAGAACAATATCTTTTGTGGTAATGGCTGAAAATATTCAAGAGCTGATTATTAGACATGTCTCTTAACATTCAGGAAGCCCAGACAATCTCAAACAAAATAAATAAAATAAAATCCATACCTAGATACAAAGTGTTGATGTTTCAGAACACCAAAGACAATGTAAAGATCTGAAAATTAGTCAAAGAAAAGACAAAAACCTGAAATTAAATGGCAATTCCACTGACAGCTGACTTTGTAATAGCAGTAATGGAAACTAGAAGACAATGGAATACTATCGTGGAGGTGCTGGGAAAAAGAGCTGTTGATCTAGAGTTGTACATCTAGTAAAACTCTAGAATACAGAGGAAAAATAGAAAATTTTCTCAGATAAACCAAAAAATGGGATCTATAGACACCAACTAAAGAAAATTCTAAAGGCTTTTTTTAAAAAAATAAGAAATATGAACTCAGATGGAAAATCTAGCCTGTATGGAAAAATAATAAGTAAATGTGTTAGTAAATCTGATGGGTAAATCTGAGTAACTATTGACTGTATGACAAAATGATAATAGAAATAATAACAACATTTAATTTTAGGTGTTAGAAACAAGTAAATCTTAAGTGCTGACATGAATGCAATTTATTTAAAAAATAACTGAAATATATATAACCTGTGAAATTTAAATTACACTTCCAAATAACTCCTCTATTGAAGAATAAATAACTTTTGGAACATTATTAAAATTGTTAACTAAACCTTATTTCAAAAACTACATATCAAAATATATAGGTACATCACACCCATGAAGATGGCCAATATCAAAAATAATAATAGCAAATGTTGGTGAGGATGTGAAGATTTGGTACCCTTGTGCTGGTGGGAATGTCAAGTAGTATAGCCATTGTGAAAAACAATATGCCAGTTCTTCAAAAAAAATTAAAAATAGAATTACCATATGATTTAGAAATCATACTTCTGGGTTATATTCAAAAGAACTGAAAGTAGAATCTCAAAGAGACATCTGTATATCCATGTCCATAGCAGCACTGTTCACAATTGCTAAAACTTGGGAGTAACCCATGTCCATCCATAGGTGAAAGTATAAACACATGGTCTTTACATGCAATGAAATGTTATTCAGCCTTCAAAAGGAAGGAAATTCTGACATGTACTATAACATGGATGAATCTTAAGGATATTTTGTTAAGTAAAAGAAACTAGTCACGAAAAGATAACATACTTAGAGTACTCAAAATTTTAGAGACAGAAAGTAGAACAGTGAATTCCATGGACTGAGGAGTGGGAAGAATGGAGAGTTGTTTTTTAATAGGGACAGAGTTTCAGTTTTACAAGAACAAAAAATTTCTGAGGATGGTTGGTGGTGATGGTTGCATAACAATGTTAATATACTTAATACCACTGAACTACTATATACTTTTTAAAAAGGTAAGGCAGTAAGTTTTATGTTATGTGTATTTTATTGCAATAAAAATTGGAAAAAACTCACATAGCATGTACCTAAAATAGCACTTAATAGAAAATGTATAGAAGTAAAACCAAGAAATAAAAGAAAGAGAGAGAGAAAGACAAGAAAGGAAGAAAGAAAGAAAGAAAGAAAGAAAGAAAGAAAGAAAGAAAGAAAGAAAGAAAGAAAGAAAGAAAGAAAGTGAGAGAGAAAAAGAAAGAAAGAGAGAGAGAGAGAAAGAAAGAAAGAAGGAAAGAAAGGAAGGAAGGAAGGAAGGAAGGAAGGAAGGAAGGAAGGAAGGAAGGAAGGAAAGAAGGAAGGAAGGAAAGAAGGAAGGGAAAGAAAGAAACGAAGAAATGAAAGAAAGAAACAGAGAGAGAGGGAGGAAGGGAGGAAGAAAGGAAAGAAGCAAAGAAGGAAGGAAGGAAAGGAAGGAAGGGAAGGAAGGGAGACAGAAAGGGAATCATTCTATTTTGATTGCAGAGAATAAACCAAAGACAGCACAGGGCAAAATGATAAAGATAAAAACAGAAGTTAATAAAATAGAGAACTAAAATATGACAGGTTAGAAAAACAAAACAACAGGTTTATTTTAAATCTCATGAAATTAAGAAATCTCTAATGAAAATTTTCACATTATAAAGAGAATGCACAGAAGCAACTTCTGAAAAGGAAAAGAAATTCAAACTATAGGTGCTTCAAGAAATAAAAAGATGAGTACACTGAGCACAACCTGATGACAATTTAATATGTAAACCAAACTAGAGTGAACAAATTTCCAGGAAAAAATGAAACTTATCGAATAACTCAAGGAGAGTTTTAAAAAAATCAAACAGTCTAACATCCCTTAAATCTGTTGAATCAGTAGCATAAAATATTTTGAAAAAAGAAAATATCATGACTGATAATTGTACAAGTAAATTCTTGCACAATTTATTCAAAAAATTCTAATCTTACACAAACTCTTTTAGAGTACAGAGGAAAAGAATACTATTTAACTCAGTTTATGAAGTTAATTTTCTCCAAATACTAAAACAAGATTAAGAATAAACAGGCAAAAAAAAAGCATAGGCAAATCTCATTCATCTGCACAGAACAACAGAAAGAACATGTGCATGAAATCTAACATGTATAGAATGTTATGTTATGGCTATGTAGGGTTTCATCTTGTAACTACATGGTTCAACATCAGAAAACTCATTGATAGATAAAAATATTTATACATAAGTGAGAAAAATGAAAAAAAGGGATTTAATAGCATTCATCATTCATGAAAGTATTGCTCAGAATAGTAGGAAATCAAGAAAACTTACATAAACTGATAGAAGGAGACTACTAAAATCCTAGGAAAATATCATATTTAATGGTGAGCTGTTAAAAGCATTCCCTTTAAAATGAGTTGCATGACAATGATTCCTAATATCACACTTTCCTTCAACATTATATCTGAGGCTGTAGCCGGCAATAAAAGACAAGAAGAGGATACAAAATAAGAGAATGGCTCTTAAATGACTAGAAAATCTAAATGACATATAAGATATCAAAATAAGAGAATGACATCTTAAATGACTGGGACAAAGCCATAATTATTTGCAGATAATATGATGTTCTGTAGAAAATCCAAATGAATCTACTGATGAATTATTATAATTAAATAACAGAATTTTAAAAGAATGTTTGATACAAAATAAATAGAGAAAAGTTAATTGCATTTGTATACCTCAGCCAAAAGTAATTACAGTGTGGAAAGTTAATATTAAATAATACAAAATTTACAATAGAAACCAAAATTGTAAATACCTAGGAATAAACATAATATTAATAGACGTACAAATTTAGAAGACCTAAACAGAAAAATTAGATACCTGTATAGGAAGACTTAATATATTAAGATGTTAATTATCTTCAAATTCATCTTTCTGTTCAAGAAAAATTCAAACAAATTTCAGGTAATTGGTTAGATCAAGCTGGCTCTAAAATTTATATGTAAGAGCCAACAGTCAAAAATGAGCATTGTTGAAGGGAAGAATACATTGGAAGGCTGGACCTTACCACATATCAAGACATGTTATAAAAATATGATCATTGAGATGTGTTTTATTTGTATGGAGATAAACAAATATACTTACAGAATAGAGTACCCAGAAACAGACTTAACAAAAAAATAGAAACCCAGTTAGAACAGCTAGCACTGGAGAACGTGAGAAAATGGACAGCAACAATTACTTTTACATAGGGAAGAAAATGAACTAGGATCCCTATCTCACATAATACACTAAAATTATTTCAAGGTAAATTTATGACATAAATGTTAAAAGCAAAATTATAAGTTTTGAAAGGCAAGGTAGTAGACTATTACCACGAATGGGGAAAACTTTCTTAAAGAGTCAGAAAACACATTCAAGGAAATGATTGACCAATTGGTCTGAAAATTGAGGTACAATGAAGATGTGAAAAGATGACACACATTGGAATAAAATATTTGCAATACAAATCACTGAGCAACTACTTTTTAAAAAACATATAAAAAAGTCCCAATATATAGATACAAAAAATGACAATTCAATAGAAAAGTGGGCAAATTATTTCAATGGGTACTTCATGCAAGAGAAAAATAAAATATGGAAAAGATGCTCAATTTCATTAATAAGCAGGGGAATTCCAATCAAAGCCACAATGATATTACAGTGGCAAGGAGTTTGAAGATTGACAATATCAAGTGCCTAGGACATTGTGGGACAGGCAGGTAGTGAGTACTTTCTGTGCCTAAAACTCAGGAGAGTGGTTGTGTAACCAGTGTTACAAAGGGTGTTCCTCCACCACGAAAAGCAAGTCCAGCAAAAGAGTGAAGAAGCCAAGTGGTTTTAAGCACAAATCAAAGTCCCTCAAGTCAAAGCAAAACCAGTCACACTGACTATATTTTCAATGTATTCATTAAGTGGACCTAAAATCCATTCAGTGTACAAAACTGGGATGACCAAATTAATTAAAATAACAATATCACAAAATCACAGTAGTGTGCAAACCAGTTGCCATCTATTTTTGTAGCCATAGTGAGAGATTATATTTTAGATGATGATAAAATAGTCGCTAAAATGATTTTTAAATTGTTAAACTATTACAAGCATAGTCAGTACTTATTATGCTTTGTTATGATCTGCAAGTCACACAAGTTTGTGAACTATCATTATTACAAAGAACTGTTTCAAAACAGATGACAGGGGTTGTGTGTTTTTTTTTTATTCTTGTTTTATTGTTTTGTGTCTTTTAAGACATTTTCTGTGAAGCAATAGATTCATGAAGGAGAGAGAACAGCATTGATAGGAAGTAACTAAAGTTTTGTTTTGTTCAGCAAAAGTTAATAGGTCCTCCATGAGCTTTAATATCCAATGTCCTCATTGTGAAGTTGCCTCAATTATGTGTGCTATAATTTGCAAACCAGTTAAAAATAAAAATGATTAATTGGCAGCTAAGTAAAGCCAGTCCTGGAATTCTGAAATTCTAGGATACACCATTGATTACTGGTTAAAACACAAAGATTCTCCATCACCTTGAATTTTATAATTCTGACTGCTTTATGGAAGGAGCATGTTCTGCCATTGTCCCTTGGGCATCACTCTACAAGCTTTCTTGCTTGTAAGTAGATCTGAACCACGTGCCAGGGGTGCAGAAGCAAGTTCTAGGGCTTTGGAGTCAGACAGCATTGGATTCCCACTGAAGTAAGCACTGTGCTTCTCCTACTAGCCTCAGGTTTACTAGGTATAAATGAAGTCTAAATATCCACATGGTGGGCTAGTTGCAAATATTAAGCACAATAATGTCTCTGAAGGGCCCAGGACATTCTTGGAACAGAGAAGCTCTGTTCTTGCATGGCCTGTCTCCATTCCTGCCTGATTAGCTCAGGACGCCACAGAGAGCAGGAGGGGCAGCCACAGAACAGGTTGTCGGGGGGAGGCATCCACTGGACCAGCTTGTGCATCCACCTCTGACTGCACTGTCACTGGCCTTCAATGTACTCTCCCTTCTTTGTCTGCTCAGACCCTCCCAATGGTTTGCTGTTGACATCCAACCTCAGCTCTGTTCGCTAGACTCTGATGCACATCTCTGCTCTCCAGAACCTGCCTCTGTGGAATGCCATTAAACATCTGCCATCCTGAGCCCTTGCTGATATGGTCCCAAGACCTCCCACAAATGTCACAAGCACCGCCAGACACCTGAAACATTCTTTCCCCAACTCCTGTCAGAATGTCCCAACCATAGGCTCTCAGCTTCAGTTCTGCCTGCCTGGTGACATGCTAGCCTGAGGCAGCAGGACAGCCTTGCATGTTTGGCAATAGAGCTGTGCTTCTCTGAATAATTTAGGAATGATCTGGGTATATTAAAAAATGAAAAATCCAAGATGTCTATTATGATACATGATTGCCGAAGCTGCCACTCTTTATCTCCCAGTTGTTCTTTGTCCCATTACAATTCCGTTTACAATTAACCATTCGCTCCAACCGCTCTTGCTGAGTTGTAATTATAATATGTATGCAACAGACACAAAATCTGAAGCATCTCTCCCTGAGTCCTGGTCTGATCACCTCTAACTTGCTTTGTAAACAGTCACTCTGTCTGTTTAAAGTGTCTCCACCCTCTTCCTTATATCTTCTGTTAAGCTACAGGGATGCTGTTTTCTAAAATGCCATTCTTTATGGAAAAGATCATGACATTCCTTTCCATAAAATCCTAAAATGTAAAACATAAGAATCATTTGGTTCTTTGTAATATGGCTGTAGCTTCTCTTCCCACTATTTTTTCAAAACCTAATATGTGCCTTATATTTATTTCTTCATGTATCTTACATTACATATTGACCCATGTGCAATTTTCCAAATTGATCGTATTCTTTCTTTTCACAGTAATGTTTTCTGGAAACAATCTCAAATTTAGAGATAAGTTTCAGGAACACCACTAAGAAGTTTGTACCTTCAAATCATTGATGGCAGGTTGTGGACATAATGCTCAATCTACCCCAAATTAGAGTACATTTTCTAAAAACAAAGAAATTACCCAAAAACAGCTTCCATAAGTCCATCAAAATACAAAACTAAGATTGTTATATGACTGCCATTCAATCCACAAACCCAATTCAAGTATTGCCATTTGGTCCAAAATATCCTTTATAGCAAAGGGATCAAGTTTAGAAACATGCATTGCTTTTAGTTATAATTTATCTTTAGTCTTTTTCAATCTGAAAAAGTTACTCAGTATCTCCTTGACTTTCACGTTCTTGACAGGTTTGAAAAATACAGGCCAGGTGTTTTAGGAATTTCTCCCAGTTTGGATTTGCCTGGTGTCTCCTCAAGATTTGCTCTGCTGTGATTTGTCTTGCTGTGTCCCATCAAGTGGAACACAGTTTTGATTTGTTCCATTACTAGTGATGTTGACTTTGATTGCCTAAAGTGGTAAGTGTCATGTTTCTTCACTGTAAAATTGTTCTTTTTTCCTTTTTAATTGAGTGTTTTATGGGTAGCTGCTTTGAGAGGCTATGCAAATATCCCATGCCTCATTAAAGTTATAATTTATTCACTTATTTATTGTCTATATCACTACGAACTACAGGTTCCCTATTAAATTCAGTGGATTATAATCCATTACTATACTGATGTATTTTAATGCTTAAATTCTTCCAGATTTGAACAGTGGGACCCTCTTCAAGTTTTCTTCTGTGTCCTTTTAATGTGTTCCTTTTCAAACTTTAACAACTTTCTTACTTTATCACAGCAAAATATTCCAGGCTCATGTCATATTTTATTGCTCTAGCTTTGGAATCAACCATTATTCCAAGGATCCCTGGTTCCTTTTGGTGGAAATGGTACTGCAAAACCAAGAGCTGGGTCTAGGTGTACTCATTGCTATTGAATGTTGCTGTTTCTACTATTTCTTGGAGACAGAGCTAGAGCATATCATTGTGTAAATACCTACATATAGGTGATATATGGGCAAATCTACAGATAGCCTCAATTTCAATTCAGAACCATAGTTTTAGTTTGGTTCCTTTATATTTCTAACATCCTTCTCCAACAATAAGAAACTATCTCTCATTATTCTTAATCTTTATTTGATTAATCTCCTTGGCCATAACCAATTTCCCTCTCCTGCACTGATGCCTCTCTAATCCCAGTTGGCCCAGACACCTCACGTCAGACTGCATGGCACGCATCCAGGTCTTGTTGCAAGCTAAAAGCCAACCAAGAAAAAGAACAACACTTACCCCATATTGTGTCTTCTTCCAAGTATCAACTCCACTGTGGCATCCGCCTATGTTCATTCAGCCCAGTGCCTTCAGGTCATATTTTTGTGTTTTGTCCAGGGTTTTTAGCTGGTCTCTGGGAGGTTTGGTCCAGCAGGAGTTAACTCAGCCATAGTGGAAGCTGCTATAGGATTTTGTTTATTTTCTTTTCCTTCTGTTTTGTATTTGTGAATTTTCTCTATAAGATTAAGAAAGGATTCCTAGTTTCCTAAGAATTTTTATCATGAATCGGTATTCAAATATATCTCATGCATTTTCTTCATTTATGGAGATAATCATAAGATGTTTCTCCTTAATCTATAAATGTGGAAAATTACATTCGTTAATGTTCCAATATTAAGCAAAACTTGACTTTTTGGAGTAATCCCATTGTAGTTATGTGTACTGCTGTTTATTATGTTACTGGATTTTGTTAATATTTTGATTATGAGTTTTGTATCTGTGTTCATGAAAATGATTTGGGTGCTAATTTTCCTTTATTGTAATGTTCTTGGAAGGTTTTAAATCCAGGGTATGCTAGCATTATAAAAATAAATTTAAAAGTTCTAATTTTTCTATTTTTTGGAAGTGTTTGGAAAAAGTCACCAATAAGGTCAATTAGATAGGAGTTCTCTTTAGTGGAAGAATTTCATGACAGATTCAATTTCTTCATTAGATAGAGGACCATTCAAATATTCAATTTCTTATCGTGTCAGTTTTAGAAAGATGTATTTTTCTAGGGATTTTGCTATTTTATCTGAATGATCAAATTTATTGACATAAAGCTTTTTAATAATATCCTAATATTAGCTTTTTAATGTCCATAACTTCTTTATAAATGTCACCTTTTTATCCCTAATGTTGATAATGCATGCCTTTCTCATTATTCTTTTATCTGTGTGGCCAGAGATTTATCAACCTGATTGGCTTTTTCAAAGAAATAACTTCCAAGCTCTCTGTGTCCTTATACCTAAGGTATAAATCTTATTTTTTTTAAAGCTTAAATTCAGTCTGACAATCATAGTCTTTTTATTTGAAATATTATCAATTTTCATTATTATCACTACTTTTATATTTAGATTTAAATCAACTATCTTGCAATTCATTTTCTATTTGTTGCACTTGTTCTGGGCTTCATTTTTTACTTCCTTTTGTTTTATTCTGTCCTAATTAAACTTTAAAAAAATTCCTTCCATTTTTCCCTCCATTTGCTTAATGTTTATACGGTCTCTTATTGTTCTTTCAGCAGTTACCCTATATATTACAACATGCTGCTTTGACTTACTAGTAACTAGTTTACCACTTCCTGAACATTTTAGAGTTACCATCTGGACTTTTGGCCTATTGATTTCATGTTTAGGGAAGGGGGATTTTTTTTTAACCAAACTTTTAGACTTTTGAGATAATTGTACATTCACATGCAGTTGCAAGAAATAATGGAGATCCCACGTACCCTGTCTCCTTATGCTAACATCTTGCAAAACTACAGAACAATATCACAACCATTGACATTGACACAATCCGCTGATCTTATTCAGATTTCCTCCATTTCACTTATACTTGACGGTGTGCTTGTGTATCTAGTTGTATCAATTTTATTCCATGCGTAGGTCCATGTATCCACCATAGCAGTCAAGGTACAGAGGCATTCCCTCACCACGAGGACCCCTCAGGCTGTGCTTTCATAGCACCTTCCACCCTGTCCTTCTGTCCACCCCACGCCACTCCTAACCCCTGGAAACACAGATCTAGCCTCTACTTCTAAATTTTGTTATCCTGATTTATTTATGGTGTTTATATTTATTGGTATGGTTTTCTTAGTGGTGGCCCTGGGTATTACAATATACGTAAGTGACATCACGATCTGCTGACATCCAAGCATATTATCAGTTTTATATTTGGTAAGTTTGGTAAAGGGTTATAGTTACCTGTTACGGATTTTAGCATGGAAGTTCTTAGAGACAATAATATTCTAATATATACCATCAATATCCATGATACTGACTTGATGTGAAGCATTTCACAAGGTTACTTGTTCTGAAAACCTTTATTTTTAGTAGATCAATTAATATCTCAGGGAACTTGTATTCTGTGGATGCCACTCAAAATGTTTCAACATATCTTTTAATTAAAAACATATGTAGTACTGGTTTTAACCATTGGCAAATGAAATCCCCATCTTGAAAATCCATCATATATTATAGTTTATATTTTTTCTGATATTTTATATATATGTATAAGATAAATTATTATTTAGTTTTTGTATATCTATTATGTCGCATCATATTTTAACTATTTATAAACTCTAGATATAAGTTTTAGTCTAGATTATCAATTATGTTTAAGTGTCTCTAGGCTAGGGAAATGCAAGAGTGCCATGAAAGTGGTATATGAGCATTCATACCTGTGCACCTGATGCGGGCCTTACAGACGGACCACAGGAAATACCACTAATCAATCACAGCACCCTTTCCCTTTGAGCCGCGTGTAGCCTCAGAATCCTTTGCAATTCTGCTTTCTAGGCAGCCATGAAAACAGGTCAGAATTCATATACAACATAGGAATTATACTCTGCAGTAATGCTCATTTAGATGACTGCTATTAAATTATTTTATTTTCAGTTTCAGAAATAACACTAACATTGTATTCAGCTTGAAACCAATCTTAAAATACTTAATTTTTACCTCTAGTCCTTTGATATTTTAACTTTCCTAGTCTACATTGATTAAATTTTGACCCATTTCTTGGATCTGTTTTTCAGATATTCAAAGAAAATATACCACTTATATCACTTTTATTTAATAATGGCAGTTATTAGCATCTAATAGTGGCAGTTATGCCATTATTATGTATTACATATATTATATATTTTCTTTGAATATCTGAAAAATGCTTTTTTCTAGCCCTTATATTAGAATAGAAATGTGGTGGTGTGTCACATTCCTGAGCCAAACATTTTGTACTAAAATCCCTGTAGACGCTGTTTCTGCCTTTTCTTCCCAGAAGTACTGTTACAGAGGAAAGCTGGGAGATGATGATGATGATAGTTATTATGCATTTATGTATAATCAATTTCCTAATTTTTTATTGAAGCTTATAACAGATTTTTTGTTACTATTATCTTTGTATTTGAAAAATGTAGCCAAGGTAGTTCTAGTGCACTCCTTATCACTTATTTTGCCTCAATTTCAGGGCACTTCGTTATAAGCTCAGGAATGCTTTAATCAGTCTTGATTTTATTTATTGCCTCAATTCTAATTTGCTTGTTTTCGTCTTCTGGAATACCTGTAATGCCTGGTTAGTCTTTTGTCCCATCCTTCGTAACAACCATCTTCTCTTTCATCTGTTTTTACTTTTGTCCCTCTACTTAGAAAGATAGTAGAGTTTCTTTCTTCTACTTTTAACTTCACATTTTAATTTAATTTTCAACTGTGTAAGACCTGTTTTTCACCGATATAACCAATTTTTTAGAATATGTCCATTTAACTAGATACAACATTTAATCAGGCCTAAACCCTATCTTCCAGATATTGTTAGAAATACACATGCAACTTGGCCAATAGATTTAACAAACAGAGAGTCTCAATAAAGAAATTTAAATTCTTTTTAAAGAACCCAGTGGAAATCCTCGAGTTTAAAAGAATAAAGCTGAAACGAAAAATTCTCTAAAGAGCTCACCTACATATTTGAAATGGCAGAAGGAAGACTCGGTAACATTAAAAATATATCAATATAAATTATTTAATATGAAAAATAAAGAGAAATGATTTAACAAAAATGAACAAAGCCTCAGAGACCCACGGTTCAATATCAAGTCCATCAATATTTGGGTAATGGGAAACCCCAGAAGAATAACAGAGAGAAAAAAGAAAATAAAAATTATTTGAAAAAATAGAGGCTGAAAACGTCCCAAATTTGATGAAAAAATAATAATCTACAGATCCAAGAAGCTTAATGACACCAAGGTGGACAAACAGTAAGAGATCCACACCTAGACACATCTTAGATAAATTTTAAAACACAAAGAGAAAATCTTGAAAGCTTCAAGAGAAAAAGCAGCCATCATGTATAAACAATACAATTAATGCTGTCTTCTCACAGGAAACAATGGAGGCCAGAAGATAATGGAATGACTTATTCGAACTGCTAAAAGAAGACTACCAAACAATAATTATACATTCAGTAAAACTACCCATCAGGAATGAAGGAGAAATGAAAACATTCCTAGATAAACAAATACTGAAAGGATATGTCTGTAGCAGATCTGCTTTATAAGAAATACTTCAGGCTAAAAGGAAATCGCACCAGAAGGTAACTAAACTCCACAGGATGAAAAAAAAAAAAATGAGCCCTAGAAACGATATATATGTGGATAAATGGAAAACACTCTATAAAGTGACTTTTCTCATTTCTTTCCTTAACTTTAAAAAACGTAGGATTTTGTAGGCTGGCTCACACCTGTAATCCCAGCACTTTGGGAGGCTGAGGCAGGCGGATCATGAAGTCAGGTCGAGACCACCCTGGCTAACACAGTAAAACCCCGTCTCTACTAAAAATACAAAAAAAAAAAAAAAAAAAAAAAAAAAAATTAGCCTGGCATGGTGGCGGGTGCCTGTAGTCCCAGCTACTCGGGAGGCTGAGGCAGGAGAATGGTGTGAATCCAGGAGGCGGAGCTTGCAGTGAGCCGAGATTGCACCACTGCACTCCAGCCTGAGCGACAGAGCAAGACTCCATCTCAAAACAAAACAATACAAAACTGTAAGATTGTGTAAAGTAATAATTACAATGCTATATTCTTACATTAATTACCTCTGCAGACACGATATATATGGCAATTACAGCTCAAAGGAGTGGTAAGGAAAAGGAGCAAAATTTCTCTCTAAAGTTGATGGTAATAAGTTGTGTATTGAAATCTCTAGCACAATTACTAAGAAAAAAATTTTTAATATAGTAAAAAAGATGAATTAATAGAGTGCACTAAAAATATTTACTCAACATTAAAAAAGCAGCAAAGGATGACCAGAAGAACAATAAAAGACATGAGACAAATAGAAAACAGATTTTAAAAACTGATAATCATAAATTCATCCATATCAATAACTATATTAAATGTAAATAAACTAAACACCCCATTCAAAAGCTATAGATTGTCAAACTAGATAGAAAAGCAAGACCTACCTACCTACAGTTGGCCCTTGGTATATGTGAGTTTCACATCAGTGGATTCAACCAACTGTGGACAAAAAATATTTTTTAAAAAATTGTGTCCGTAGTGAACATGTATAGACCTTTTTCTTTTTATTACTCCCTAAACAATACAATATAACAATAGTATTTACATGGTATTAGGTATTGCAAGTAATCTAAAGATAGTTTGAATTTAACGGGAGGATGTGCATAAGTTATAGACAAATGCTTCACCACTTTATATCGGTGACTGAACATCTACAGATTTTAGTAGTCACAGTAGGTCCTGAAGCAATTCCCCACAAAAACTGAGGGACAACTCAATATGCTATCTATCACCAGGAAATACAGCTTAGATTTAAAGATACAATTGTTGAAATTAAAAATACAAGAAATGTGTGCCATGCAAATAATAACCATGAGAGAACAGGAATGGCTGTACAAATAACAGGTAAAATAGACTTTAAGACAAAAAAAATATTATAGGAGACAAGGACAGACACTTCACAATGACAAAAGGGTCAACACATCAGGAAGATATATAATTTAAATGCATATGCACTTAAAAACAGCCAAAAAATACACAAAGCAAAAGCAGAATTGAAAGGTGAAATATGTATTTCATCAATAATGGTTGAAAACTGTAATACCCTCTTCAATAACTGATAGAACAACTAGTCAGAAAATAGCAAGAATGTAGAAGACTCGAACAACATTCTCCTCCAGCTCAACTTAACTGACTTTTGTAGAACACCCCACCCACTGACATATTCTTCTCAATTGAATGTGGAACAGTCTTCATCAAATAAAGCATATGCTGGATCACAAAATATTCTCAATAAATCTAAGAGACTGAAATCATATAAAATATATTCTCTACCATAAAGGAATTAAATGAGAGATCCACAATAGAAAGAAATCTGGAAAAACCCCAAGTAATTAGAAATTAAGCAACACGTTGCCCAATTAACCAGTGGGTCAAAGGAAAAAAATCATGTGGGAAATTGTAAAATATTTTAAATGGAATTAAGATGAAAACACAACATACCAAAATTTATAGGATATAGTTCAAACAGAGCTTAAAGGAAAATTTACATCTTTAACATGCATACCAGAAAAGAACAATGTCTTAGAGCAATACTGAAGCTTTCAGCTTTCAGATACTAGAAAAAACAAACTAAAGCTAAAGACAACAGAAGAAACAGCATATATTTTGTGCTAACACTAAACAGGGCATTGAATACTCCTGCAGTACAATCTAGAATGGTATATAGAATAGAAATCAAGAAACATTTTCTTCACAGGACCAGATAGTAAATAGTTCAGGCTTTCTGAGCCATAAAATCTCTGTAGCAACTACTCAACTCTGCAGTTATAGCATGAAAAAAAAAAAAAAAAAACACAGACACTGAGTATGAATGCATATGATTATATGTCCAAGAAGCTTTATGAGCACTGAAATTTGAGTTTTCTATCATTTCTACATGTCAGGAAATAGTATGCTTCTTTTGAGGTTTTTGCAACCATTTTTAAAATGTAAAACCATTCTTAGTTCACAATTGAATACTAACAGGGAGTAGCCCAAATGTGGTCCATTGCCATAGTTTGCTCATCCCTACCTGATTGTTAGAGTCAAAAAAAAAAAAAAAAAAGAAGAAGAAGAAGAAGAAAGAAAGAAAAAGAAAAAGGAAGAAAGAAACTGTAAGCATTGAGCCCCACTGAGGAAGGGACTGTATCTTTTTAGTTCTACATCTTCAGCCAGTTAATACATGAGATAACAGAGTTCAGGAGAAGTGGTGGCATCCCATAGAATCTCTAGGATGAAAGAGAAGTAGCTGGACTGACTCGCTGGTACAGTTTATAGAAACAGGATTACTTAGTTCTGGTAAATCTTTAGAGGGAAGGAACTAAAGATGAAATCTAACATAGTAAAATTTCATTCACAGTAAGTACCTAATATGTTTATTTTATTTAATCCTCACAAACCTTCCATTTTATAGTATTCCGCCTCAAGATGCCATAAGTATTAAGTGGCCAAAACAGGAATAGAAGAGGCTGGTAGCTTAAAGCTCAGTTCTTTTCCAGGAAGCTGAAAATAAATGGTGGTCATGAGCTCATCCTCTGCCGTCTCCATGCTGCTGTTCTTAGAACTTGTCTTTCAGTATTAACACATAGAGATCACACCTTCCAGTTAGGAAAGCATGAGCCTGGATCCCAGCATCAGCCCTGGGTTACTTCTTGCAGATCCTCATCACTGTCACTCAATGTGTTTGAGCCTCAAAATTCCCTGGCTGTGTCATGGCAATGATAATAACTCTACCTATATCCCTGATAATTAGGAAGATCAAGTAAGATAACATGAGTGAGAGTGTTTTGAAAAGTACAAAATATAATACAAATTGATGGTGGAAATTTTTGTCCATTCTTAATTGAGTTGGGCCTCATTTTTTTTTCCAGAAAGGACACATCTTTGTGAATCAATCACTGTGCTTTATAAGCATGTGTCAGCTTTTTCTACATGCGATGCGTGCCTGGATGCAGCCCTTGTTTATGGGCAGACCTCAGTGTGGGAGAGATCTATATCTGTGGGTATTCAGATAACTAGGACACCCTGTTCTGTTTATAAGTCAATCTTTTACTGATGGGATTTTGACTTTTTCCTCCCAATAACGTATTACGGACAATATTTTCTCCTGGCATGACTAACTATAAAGTTAGAATACTCAGCACCCTCTTCCTAAATTATAGCAGAAATGGTGGTAGAAAACACTCTTTTACAAAACAGGTATCTGACTTTCTCTGGTTTTGAATCTAATGAACATCAGAATGCTTGAAGTTTAAGGTTAGATACATATCAAGAAGCTGAATGCTTACCTGGAAACTTTGAACTTTCAGTGCCTATTTGGGTAGAAAATGTCATGATTAAGTTTTGTTGCCTGATTTCCAGAACTTCCTGAATTTGAAGGGGCCAGAAATTCTTTGAAAAAAGAAAAACCACTATGGAGTCCGACTGCCTCTGATGGCAAATAGAGTGAACCAAACAGAAGTATTCAGGAACCACCTCAGCTTTCCATCTCCACCAAAACCTACCCCACAGGTAACCCTGCCCTTCCTAGATTTTGAACAATTGGTAGTTGGATGGCAGGGAGCTGCAGGATTTCTGGTTTTCATTTGTACCTGGCAGTTTTATCTTTCTTTGAAGGTGGGATAGTACAGCAGGCCACCACCCAGACCTTCCACTCACAGTCTCAAACTCCTCATCTGAAGATGTGAACAGAGATCGCCATTTCACAAGGTTCTCATGGGAACTGGTGAGCCAACGTACATTTCCTGGCACACCTCAGGCTCTGAAAATGCCCATCTCCCTCCCCTTCCTCTTCTGCCTTCCACTAGGGGGACTTGTTCTGATAATGGGACTGCCCTCCCCCCACAAAAAAAAATAGGTTATATAATCCACCATGTGTGTTATTGCACCATATGATGAAGAACTAAACAGACAACCTGTGAATTTCTATTGAGAGCTTGCACCCCAAGATGGAGTCAAGGGTTGAGCAGGCCACGCAAGAGGAGAGAGACTACACTCACCACACCACTCCTCTCTGGAATAGAGAGAAGGCTCCAAAGAGGTCACTCCTGTCTGCTTGATTAACCTTGCTTTAAGCCAATTAACAACTTTTTCTTTGAACATTTCCAAGAATAATTGTGATTATCCCTGACTACAACATATTGATTTAAAAGCACAATGGGAAAAGGGGAAGAAAAGGTCCCTCCCCCCTCTGTCTCTTGACTTTCCTAGATTAGGCGAGTGAGCACAGTAGTGAGTCATCACTGGACTTGATTCTCATTCAGTAGCCTCAAACCCAGTGAAGTTGGACAAAACAGGAAATGATCTGAAAGAGAAGATCTACAGGGGCCAATATGAAATGGCAGGGTGCTGTCCTCCCAGTGGAACTCTGTGTTAAGCTGTGGAAGTTCACTGGATAATTGCCAACTCAGGATATTTCAGAATAGCAAACCTGATCTTTCTTTTTCAATCTGAAAATCCAGTAAAAAATGTGTTCTTACACAATTGTTTTATATTATCTTTCTCCTTTTCACTTGTCTCTATCCTAAAGGCCTATTAAATTTGAATTAATCTCTCCTTTGTTACAGTTTCTCTCTTACTATCTGGTCTACAAGAATTTAAGGCATAGACTATGTATATCTTTGTTCACCACTGCATCGTTGGTGCTGGCATAGTTCCCAGCATAGTGGAGAAACAAAATCACTATATAATGCATTTTTTACTATGGATTAAAGCCAAAAAGATTGTAAGTGCTTGAAGAAAAATATCTCTCTTTGCTTCATATGCATCCCCCTCTACAAGGCTGAGCATCTCGCCTTCCACATAACAAGTATTTATTACCAAATGAATGAATGAATGAACAAAAGTATTAAACATTTATTGAGAACCTTCTGGAGGGCAAGCTAAAGAGAAAAGTAATAGAAGACAGGTTCCCTGTCCTTTATGAGGATAAAATATAGTTGAGAAGGGATGACATAGATACAGAGAGTCAGATAACACTGTCTAGTAAATTTAAGTTACCTATGATGTGTGCAGACATGGAACACGGAAGAAAATTTACTAAAGACATAATCACAGGCAGTTAGGAATGCCCTCTGGGAGATACAAAGACCGTAAGTAGCTCTTACAAGAAGGACTGTAGAAAATGGAAGCTGTAGGTAAGGAAACTAACATGTTGCCATGTGTTTGATGTATGTTTTCTTATTTCATCTTCACATGTCATCAAAGAGGGGGAAAAATAAGAGCCCATGCATAGTAAATAATGGGTCAGGATCTGAACCCAAAGCTATCTGACTCTCCAAAGAATATTTTCATTCTGCATGGGAATACCTCTCACCTGAAAACAGGAAGAAGGAATTAAATGAAGGGAGAATGGCATGGGAAAGGACCTGGAATTGGGGTACATTCCTGGTTGCAATTGAAGCTGAAATGTTAAGATGGAGCGGAGTTTGTTTCCAGGGAGGCAATGCTAGAAACATAGAAGCCAGATGAAGGCAACAGTCAAAAGCACGCTCTGCAGCTTGGACTTGGTTCTCTGATTTGAATGGGGAACTTTTTAAAGATTTGAAAGGTAATAAGTATTCCAGGAAAATTAGTCAAGCTCTTATATAAGGGAAAGTAAAAGAGGAGGACTCAGAGGCAGAGAATGAGAGCTATTGCAAGTGCCCAGAGGAATGATGCTAACAGACTTGGGTAAAGCGAAGACCAGTAAACTACCTTTACTGGTCTTCACCTCTTCTGCTCTGGTGGACTCCACCGGCTCTTCTTGCTGCCCCAAGTGTGTGGTCTGCACCACCCAACACTTGTGACTTTCCTGTTATTCTTTGTCCCTGTGCAATGCTCCCTTGCTCCTGAGAGTCTAGGTTCTTTGCTGGGGAAGTTCATCACAGTTCATCTTCCTGGAGAAACAAGAGACTTTTGCCTCCCACCCTGACTTCCCTGACTTTCATTCATTCATTCATTCATTCATTCATTCAGTCTCTTAAGTATTCTCAAGTATCTCAGGATATACAGCAAAGGAACAGGACAGGTACAATGCTTTTTCTAATGGCACCTACTTTCTAGTGGGGAAGAGAGACACTTAAGAGGAAAAAAATGAATATTGTTAGAAAGGAACAGCATCATGAAGAATCATCAGGACAATAGGGTGAAGGGTCAGGCAGAGGGACTGGTGATGTGCGAGGCTGAGTGGACAGGGAAGGCCTTAGGAGGGCAGAACAGGACCACAAGGCCAGGCAACAGAACGCAGAGGGAGCCTGGCTCAGGGAGACTCTGCAGAGAGGACAGAGAGGTCTGATGATGCAGGGTCTGTATTGAATGAGGGAAGGAAACCTGAATGAGAGAGATACTAGGAAAATAGGTTCTGTTGTAGGTTCTGTGTGTCTTTCAACATGGGGGTAAGGAAGAACTTCAGGGTGATTTCAGATTTGTGAGTCTCTAGGACTAAGAGGTGACAAGGAGAGGTGAGGGCTTTGGCTGAGGGGGAAGGGGAAGTTTTAGGTTTTATGAAAAAGAGCAGTAGGAGATAGAGGTAGCCCATGACTCATTTGTGGCTTGAAACCTCTTTCTTATAAGAGCAAAACTATTTTCTTTCATACCATTGTGGAATTTCCGAAGCTGGAATTGCTGACTACATCACAGACCTTATTTGCTCAGCTGAGAATGTTGTGTGCCTTGGGAAAGGTGGTCACACCTACCTCTACCTACAACATGTGAATGTGGAGTGTGCAAAAATGCCACAGGGGCAGGACTCCAGGCATTTTTCTATCAAAACACATTTCACTAGTTTTACATTTGGTTATGAATAGCTCTCCCAATTTTGAACTTGTTTTAAAGTTGGCTCACAATGAAAAAAAAACAGCCACATTAAGAATGAAATCAGGGAGCATGAAATATAAAGGAATGAAGACGGTAGAGACTGTAAAGAAAAACCTCTGGTGAGAGTTGAGGGATGGAAGGTAACATACACAGAAGCTTAGAAACTGATTGAGATCTTGACTCTGAGCTTCCTTGGCTTCTCTAAGTCAGGACAAAAAGGGAAAACTCCAGGCTGCAGGATTCACAGTCTGGTCACAGTGGGCCTTGCTGCTTTTCAGGAAAAATCACATTCCTTGGCCCCGTGCTTTAGAAGGGTATATTTGCATAGGATGCAAAGTTATTAATAACATCCCTGATTTTTAAAAAATGGCCACAATAACAATTATTCCATGTGGCTATTTCTTTCAACAATCCGTACTGGAAAATCTGAGTCTGAAAAGCTTTGTGGCGTCTTGAGGGGCAGAGAATTGGGTCCAGGTATGTACATTTCTGGAGGTCAAGCTTAGTCCTGGGATAAAGATTGGATAACCTTGATAAAGAGCCCATCACTACAGCCTAGGGTATCCTGGGTAAGTGGCATCTTTGAAGGTGGTGGGTCTCGCCTAGCAGACAGGCACTTTACCTGTGGCCTGAGGGAGAGGCTCTTGCTCTGGCCAGAGAGGGTGTTAAGTTGAGAGGGTCACAGAGCTGGGCTTGTGCTGGAGAACAGGGCAGGCAGGGTAGAGGGCAGGGTTGCACTGCCTTTACTGGTCTTCACCTCCTCCGCTCTTGTGGACTTCACCGGCTCTTCTTGCTGCCACAAGTGTGTGGTCTGCACCACCCAACACTTGTGACTTTCCTGTTATTCTTTGTCCCTGTGCAATGCTCCCTTCCTCTTGAGAGTCTAGGCTCTTTGCTGGGGAAGATCATCACAGCTCATCTTACTGGAGAAACAAGAGACTTTTGCCTCCCACCCTGACTTCCCAGTATGTCAGCTTGGATAAGTGCTTCAGATGGGGGTGAATGCCACTTTACACTTTGAAATCAGGAGTGTCTGTTCTCAGGCTGACCCAGAGCCACAAGGCCACCTGTGGCACCCCTTCTCCATGCTCAGGTGACTCTTCTGAGTCGTCTCTACCCCAGGCACTTCTGCAGTCCTGCCCCTCCACCTTCATTGCCTTGGCTTGTCCTAATTAAAATTTGTAATTAAAAAAAGAAGAAGAAAAATCAAAAGCTGGTTATCGGGAGCCTTCCCTGTAAAAAACACAGCTTATTTCTATCATTAGCAACCTGTGCTGCAACACAGCCCCTGACACGTGCATTTCAGGAGCAATTAGGAATTGCTGGCTGCATTTACATAACATTAAAATCACTGTCTACATATGCAAAATAAAATGAATCTCTTTCCATTGCTCTCACAGGCACTGGCCTGAGATAGATTTCTGTCTGCTTTTGCATTTTAGCCACATGGATTTATTTGATCTGCCCATTATTTGCTTTCCTGGTAACGGGAGGTTTCCCTCCACTCTAACTGCCTGGCCAGGAGCAGCAGGCTGGGCACACCCGTGCCAAACCACTCCGGGAAGAGGGGGTGAGGCAGGGCCGCGGCCTATCTCATCTCCCCTCCCCAGCATGCCTTGCAGCTGCAGGAAGCCACCCACCCATATTTCAGAAACCACAGGCTCCTGTGGGTTCCGAGAGCCTCTGTCCTGGGTGTGCTTTGTAACATGCACACAGTTTAATGTCTTGTTAGTCACCTTCTTTTACATTGCTCAACTGGAACTGGGAAGGAGCACCAATTACTGTGAACCACGCATGGTTTGATCTTCAGTCTTCCCCTTCCCTCAAGAGCAGCCATTCCGGTAGCAATGCCCCACTGCTGCACGATGGGGTTCTAGTTCAGCTGGTATGTAGAAGGGGAGAGACTGTTTCTTGTTATGAACACCTTCCCACCGCACGACGACGGGCTCTAAGCAAAACCAAGATGTTTTTAGCTGCCGCCTGTCATATCAGAACCCAGGATGCTTCACTATGGAATGAGGAAGAAAAGGCCACCTAGTTGGAACCACAATTGAGAGTTGCTTCTCCCCTACTCCTGTGCCCCTGCAGTCTCTCCTTCCATCCAGAGCCCCTCTTCCCTCGCTCACCTGCCTACTCCCTTATTTAAGACTCAGCCCAGGGCCTGAAATGCACACTTTCCCCTCGAGCGTCTTCATGACTTTCCTCTGGCTCACAAGGCCCCTGCACTTCACTGCCGTAGCCTGTGGTCTGAGCCCCTGGGGGCCAGAGCAATGTCTACCCCAATCCCTGGAGCTCAACGAAGAGTCTGGCTGCAGGAGGCACTCAGAAGGTGCTCCTCAGCTTGAAGTCAGGAAGACCGTGGTTTGCACAGCTGGGGCCTACCTGGTTGCAGAACAGTTAAAGAAGGAATATTCTAGATCAGAGGTAGCCAGCTGAGGCCAGCGGTAGACTCTGCAACCACCACCTTTAGGCCTGCCTGAGGCTGCAGTGAGCACCTCAGCTGACCACATTCAGCCTTCCTGACTGCAAGACTGGAGAGGCCAGCATGGCTTGGCAGCTGCAACTCCAGAGCTAATCAATCAACTGCCCAGGGTAGGAACCCCTCCCAAGGCTGTGCCCCCCAGTTGATGAGGCCTCTGTACTCTGTGACTTCTCCATCCTCACAATGCCCTGTTACATGGGCAGCGATTAGCCACATGTACAGATGAGGAAACTGAGGTTCAGCGAGATTGCACTACTTTTTCAAGATCACATAACTCATAAAGACGAGACATATGAACCTACAAGTGTTGATAAATCCAAGTCACTGTGTTTTTGGTTGTTTGCTTTTCCTTAGCCACCCACTAAGTCTGGTGGCAGGAGCAGCTTCATGGGCCTGTGAGCAGTGCAGTCTCTCAGGGTTTTACAGTTAATGCTCTGTGGCTGCAGTCTTGAAATTGTGAATAAATTTACCTTGAATTTGTGTTTTGTCCATGAAGTCTGACGAAGCAATGGAGCATGCACTGGGGACTCGGAGTCTCTGCTCATGTGGGGCTCCCTTCCTGGTGCCTCCCCCTCCCAGGGATATGTTCTCAGCCACCTGCCTGAGCAATCCCCAGCAACCACTGCCATCTGCCGGGAGGGGACCTGAGCCTGTGCATGGGAATGGTTGGGCCTACGCAGTTGTGTACACAGGTCCCTGGGTATCTGTGAGTGTCTGCAATCTCCCCATGAGTATTTCTGTGACCAAGGGATGTGACATTAAATAGCAAGTAAAAAACACCATGACAAGTTAAGAGAGAGACCTAGAAAGAAGGAAAAAGAGCTTTTCCTGCTGTTTGAACGAGGGGTCCCCTAATTTCAGTTTGCACTGGGCCCTACAAATTATGTAGCGGCCCTGTCTGGCAGAGGTGTGCCAGGTAACCCTGTGTGTCCACTAATTTGCAAGATGGATGGTGGGTGATTGACCCTTTCAGTGCCCCATAGGGCCTAGTATCTTAGATTATAGTTATTCTTAAGGAATAGGATAAAAGGAGGAACAGCAGCAAAACGCCACCTTCATGACATGCTCCGGAGACTGACCTCCTTCCACCTGTCTCTCAAAACTAATGCTCTGCTAAGCCAAGGGCCTCATTGGCCAGCAAGTTGAGTTCAGGCCACCTCCTGCTCAAAGGAGAGGATAAAAAGTATTGTTGAATATCTAAGAGCAGTATGTTTAACACTTGTGTCTAAAACAAGGTCGCAATTTTGCATCTGCAATAATTTATGCCTGGAAATAAGGAAGTGAAATTCCCACCTACTGGAAAGACAGTTAGGAGGGCTGTTCCATGGGGCAAGTGTGGTTTAGAGCTGTGCAAACACACATAGCAGGTGCAGGGAGACTCAGGAGCCATGAGCAAGCAGCTGCCATGAGCACTACTGCTGGGTACCAGACAGGGACCAGCCTTCTTTCCTCATTTGAAATGCAGGAAAGGGCAAGAGCGTATACTTCAAGGTTTGAAGGAGACCAGACCAGAGCAGGATTTGTCTCTGTGAGATGTGTGTCCCCACAAGGGCAGTCTGCACTGCCTGGCATCCCATCCCAGGATTCTCACTGCCTGTTATGATGCTTGCAATCCTCCCCTGTTAGGCTCTACATAAAACTGTGTAACTTTTTTCTGTCCTGCATATGCTAGTTTTTTTCTACTGGGCATCCCTCATGTACTGTTCAGCCTCCACCTCTGCTGGAATTTCTTTCAGAAAGCTCTGAGCTGAGATATAATTGGTACTGACTTCACCACCAGCTTAGGAGCGGTCATAAGGGCTGACACCCATCCTGGTATCACACTATCTTGGCCTGGACAGGGTTGGGATCCAATCAGAAGCAAGGATATTTGCTGAGGCCTTGGAGAAAAAGAAGCTTTGTCTCGTGGGAGAACTTCAAGGGCAAACATCATCCTTTTCTCTGAATGGTAGGGCATAAGAATACAAGGTCTGGATGTGAGGGCTGAGATGATCCAAGATCCATGGAATGCAGGCCACCAGGCTGGCACTTCAGAAGACAGACCACAAAAATAGAAAGAAACTGAGCCATTCATTTCACTGCCAATCCATTCCCTGGATCCTGACCCTGTCATCTGCTCTCAGCTTTTAAAATTGGAGCTGATACATTTCCCATATCGTTGAGACAAGTTTAAGGGGCTTTTTCATTAAAAAATGTTTACTCATGTCATAGACATTAAATTATATATCGATGTTCAATTTGCATTTTCGTAAAGTATGAGGTTAACTCTTAATTTTATCTCTTCTTGACCACATGGCACAGGAAAGCATCTCAAAGTCCTCACCAGGATAACTTTATGGACTGGGTGATTGATCCAGCCTAGAGTTTGCATTGTGCTCATTCTATGGAAAAACAGTCAATCTAAAAAGCACGGCAGAGTGGGCTATGGAGACTATGGTGGGCAGAATTCTCAGACAGCCCCAGTGACCCTCACCCTTGTATAATCTCCTCCCCTTGGGTGTGAGCAGAATCTGTTGAATGTGTTGAGATAGCCACTCCTGTGCTTATGTTACAGTTCATGGCAAATAGGGTTTTGCAGATGGAATTAAGGTTAGTACCCAGTTGACTTAGAGTTAATCAAGAGAGATATCATCTTGTTGAACAACAGCCCTTTTCATCCATCTCTAGAGGTCAGAGAGGGGAAATGAGATGCTCAAAGCATGAGAGAGATAAGACGTGAGGGAGATTTTCTGTGGCTGGCTTTGAACATGGAGGGGACCACGTGGCAAGGAACATGGGCAGCAGTGTAAGCTGACAGCAATCCCTGCTGAGAACCAAGGAGGAAACAAGGCCCAGCCTTACCCAGAGGAACTGAATCTTCCAATAACCTGAATGACCTGAGAAGGCGGTTCTTTCCCAGAGCTTCCAGATTGAGGACTCAGCCCAGCCAGCATCTCAATTTCCACCTCAGGAGACCCTGAGCAGAAAGCCCAGTTACATTGTGACCAGCCTTCTACTCACAGAATTGTGAGGAATTGTTTGAAGCCACTAATTTCATGATAATTTGTTATGCATCAATAGGAAAGTAACACAGAAGGACAGACCCCAGCAACTGTCTGAAGTCTCACCCAGAGCTACAAGGCTATTTGTACCCTGGTCTTCACAGATATTTAGAAAAATAGAGTCCTTTTTTGCCTAAGTTTATTGAAATTCAATTCCCCTTCTCGGTGACCAAAAGCCTCCCACTATAGTTCTTAAGTTCTTATAATCTCTTTTAATGTATATTTTATGATATGCTGCAAAGAATAGGACTACCTGGACCAGAGGCATTCAGATTTTTAGAAACCTTGCTGATAATTTTTAATTGTTTTCCAAAAGAGTTATGTCAATATATCCTGCCACCAAAAAACAAACAAACAAATGAACTATGAATATGCCAACAGCAGTATAAATCTACCATTATCACTCTTCTTGTAATATTTGGTTAAAAGGTGGTATTAATTTGTACCTGCATTTTGTTTTGTTTTTAGCTTTCAAACTTAATAAATGTAATCAATTTGTGTGAACTCTCTGTTCATTAATTATGACCAACGTTTTATTGGAGTGCTGGGGTTTTTTTTTTACCATTTTTCAATGAGAATGCCTATTAATTTTCTATCATACTTAAACCATTTCTCAGTTTGTTTTCTTTGAATTTTATTTCTATTAGGTATATTATACTTGTTGGGTAGAAGTCTCTTATTTTTTATGTTTCATATCTGTTGTTTCCTTTAAGATTCTTATATTGGCCCAAAATTTTGCAACCATGAGAGCTTTCTGATATGCACTTCATTTCTATATTCATTTCCAGGATTTGTCCATGTCATTTAGTTCTTCAAATACTCACGTCTTAGGCTTATTTATCTATTTTGTTTTTGTGTGTTTTCTATTTTTTTTTTTCTTTCATCACATTTTTAAGGTGGCCTCAGTTGCCAGATACAGAAACTCAATTCAAATATGCATGAACAACACTTGAGGATTCATTTAAAAGACATTTGGGTAGTTCACAGATTAAAAGGCCAAGATGAAGAGTGACAAGGGTGGAGGAGGCCTAAGAGGGAAAACTATGCCTCCCTCTCTTTCTCGCTTAACTCCAGGAGCTCAGACTATTATTTTTTCCATTGGTCAAAATTTTGCCCTGCTGAAGAGAACAGGACAGCTCAGGCCTGAAGTTCTGCAGCTCCATCACTCAAGGCAATGATGAGCCCTCTGCCAGAAGCACCCAGTAAAGTCCAGGGAAGGGACCAAATGGCCCAGCTTGGGACACCTGCTGACCCAGCAGATGGAATCAAATAATAACTGGTGAGTGTTGCCTCTAGAAGACACTTCTTTTTTCTCACCTAGTGAGAAGGCACTAAAACTCAACATTAGTTTTGAGCTCTTCATGATACAAAGCCTCCTAGAAGTCTGAACCCGGCAACAGGCTGACCTCCAAAGTCAGGCAGTGGTCTCATCATTAAGAGGCACTGGGAAGCTTCCTGATGACCCCCCTTCCCACCGCGCTCTGCGTTCTCCCAGGAATGACCGTGGGCATCTGCTACTGCTGTAGAGCAGGGATTTCCAGGCTGCTGTAGGATGCAGGCTCCCAAGGAATCTCACATCCACCACTCATCTTTGGAAAGAGATTCTCTAAATTGGGACTCCTTGGTTTTATTTGACCAAATTGAAAAGCTTTTGGATCAGGCTTTCCTTTGCTATTTTAACAAGAGTAGAAAAACCAGGAAAGCAGTATTCTTTACAGAATACTCTGCTTTGCCTGAATATCATGGTCTGCTCATGCTATTTACTACATAGTAATTTAATAAATTTCCTGGGCTCCCTTCTTAAATCAGTATGCTTTTTTAGTAATTCACTCCTCATTGGATGCCACACTGCAATACCTAATGATAACTTTTAAGACACATTTCTGGGAGGGGAGGGAACAAGCTTCTCTCTGCTCTCTTATATACTTCTGTTTCTCCAGTTCATGTTGGTTAATTTTCTTTGCATCATTTGGAGCTTTGATTTTAGTCAGCATTATTAATAATTTACTCTTTGACTTAATGGGACTGCTAAGGGGATGAGACAAGTCTGGTTGAAGCAGTGTGAGCTCCCTGGTATGGACAGCTATGGGCATCGTGTGTGTTGCCAAGTGCATTACAGAGTAATAAATGTATAACGAGTTGGGCCATCTGGGTGTGCTAAAAATGAACTCTGAGTTAAGTAAGAAAAGCATTTCCATTGTGCTGCCTGTGCTACTAAGGAGCCTTTTCTGTGAACTGTCCTGAGCTAGAAACTTGTTCAGAATCCACTTCTGAGATATGAGTGCAGTGTGTTTACAGGCCTTCATGCCTGTAAACCTTGAATTATTTTAGAAGTTGCTTCTAATTATTTAGAACTGTGTCTAAATAAGTTACTTTAATCAGGAGACATCTGTATCCCTGTTCCTAACCATGCACCATGGAACAGGTCTTTGGGTGCTACTCAAAATCTCTCCTTTCATTGATCTAGTTAGGCGTGGTCTAAACTGCACCAGCATAGCTTGTGGATGTGAAATGTTTAAACAGTAAAACCTCAAATGTGTGCAGCTGTGGTTTGGGAGAGCTGGAATCTTCACCAGCTGGACACAGTCAATGTGGGAGAGAGAACTACATTCACAATGGGGGAGAATTTGTTGTCTATACTCTAGACAACTCTGGTTCCCCTCACACTAAATCCAGAGTAGTCTTCAGATCAGAGGGAGAAAACTCGTGTCCAGGTAACGATGCAGAACATTCTAGAAAGATTAAGCTAGGGGAAAGACTCTCCCTTACATTCAGAGGGAACCAAATAGATTTAAACACAGGAGTGGGTGACTGTCCTTAAAATGTGAGTGTCAATCAGTTGCAGAAAGAGGCTGAGAATCTTTTCAGTTGGGGTGAAAAACTCCAGGCAAGAAAAAGCTGCTTGTCATGGACAAGGTGTGGAGCAGGAACAGAGGTGCTCCAAGGGGACTCAACAATGATGAAGACCTGAGAATTCCAGACAATGACAAAAAGTAGAACCAATAGCACTCCCTCCACTTCACTCAGCTGAGAGCTTCACCAGCAGAGGGGGAAGGCTAATGTCAGCAATTAACCAGTTATTTTTATACTCATAATCATAAGAACCCCGGAGTTATGGTCATCCATTGCAATCCAAATCGGTAGACCATCACTAGAAATTCAGTCTGCATGGAGTGCCCTGATGTCATACTTAATGACAACTTTTTAGACATTTTTTTAATCAAGTTTTCTCTACTATTTCAAGAAGAATAAAGAGACCAGGAAAGCAGGTTTCTTTGCAGAATTTTGCCTGAAAGTCACTGTCTGTGCTATTTAATTTACTACAGAGATATATTACAGGATTTCAAAATTTTTAAAAAGGTGAAGCAGAATTAGCTTTGGATTAAATTTTCTGCTGTTTCTATGTACTTCTGGGATTTCATTGTATTCAACACAGCGCTTCTCCAGCAGGTAGGAAGGAAAGGGACATGTAGCCCAGCCCTCTCCACTCTCGGCTCTTGACTAACTCCATCCATTAGAGTAGGAATGGGTCGTGTCTTCAATGCAGCTTGCTCAGGAGGAATTGGGCGGGAAGATCAGTCACCCTTCCAGCTATCCTCTCAGCAGCAAGGCAGGAGTTCTCCTCTGACTACAAACCCCGTGGACACTGAGGAACGGCAGCCCTCTTCACTGTGTGGGGCCACGGCGATGAGATCATCCCGTGGGCCCCTCCTGCCGATTCTCCCACAAACGGGCCCAAGTGGCAGCCTCTGAGTGCCAAGGACAGAATTAGCCACCATCCTGGAATAGGGACCCTATCTTTGTTTGTTCACCCAGTCAACATGTATTAAGCACCTATCATGAGTCTAGATACCAGAAGGAAGCTCCAGATCCTGCTCTTGAAATCGCACACATCATGTTCACCAAAATCTTGGGCATGTAAAGCAAGGGTGGGGAGGAGATCTAAGCTGCTCCATCTTGGAAGGACGATGGGGTCCTGAAGCGGCTTTCTGAAACTTACTCTTCTCATCCTGCAGAGCAAAGTTTAAACATTTGACTGCAGAGACAGAGAAAACAAGAGCGGCTGTGCAGAATAAACCCATTAAGTTCTTAAAGAACAACCTATTTAACTAAGTGCTTGACATGTGCCAGGTATCATTCTAATTACTCTACACACCTATTTAATCATCACTTTACACTGCTCTAGGCCTGTGTACCAGGCATATCTCCGTGTACTTTAAAAATATGAAATCATTCAATTCTCTAAGCAATCTTATGAAGGGTACTGTTATTATCCCGATTTTACAGATGAGAAAATTGAGACACAGAGAAGCTAAATAATTTGCCTAGGGATACACAGCAAGTAAGAGGATTCAAATACAGGCAATCTCACTGTGGACTCCATGCTCCTAACTCCAGTGCCTTATCCCAGGTAGAGAAGTAGCAAGTGTCAGGCACAGAAGCAGGACTGGAGGTGTCTGTTTCAGTAGGAACCCATCCCTATTACCAGATATTCAAACAGGGAGACAGTTGTAGCACCTTCCACTGGGCTGTGGGGTTGAGGAGAAAGCTTGTAATAGAAAAAGGAAAGTAAATTCATACCAGACATGGGATTTCAAGTCTCAGCTTCACAAACTACCAGCTGTTCTGAGCCTCAGTTTTACCCATCTGCAAAATGGGGATAAAGATGTCTGCCTCGTAAAGGCATGATGAGAATTCAGTGATGCATGAATAACTATTCACACAGTGTCTGGCACAAATATGGTGAGTAGAAAATACTCTCACTTCTATAGCCCAGGTCACGCCTTCCTGGATGGAGATTTACTGTGAAGCCAGATCAGGCAATACTCCTTCCTCAAGTGTCCCCAGTGCACCTGTGGCACCTGGAAAGCTGCCACTAACAGCTTCTGCTGAACACGCAGACACAGAGGCTGTTCAGACCACAGCGATGTGACCAGGTAACATCTGAGGCTCTTTCTGGTTCAAACAGTTTATGCTCCAGGAATCAAGATTATCATAATTATGGTAATTATCCATAATTATCCACTTGTCATTATCATTGACAAGCTAGTCAATAATCATAGAATAAAAATATATTGACATTGGAAAATCAATTGAAGACTATCCTGGGCAAACTTGCTTTGCCTCTTATGTAACATATTAGCAGGAAACTAATACAGGGAATGAAATATATATTACTCAATTCCAATAAAGTCCAGAAATAAAAAGAAATAATAACTTCTGAAAAAAGTAGTAGTTATGTTGGGGAAAGGGGAATCTTATTTGTTTAATGTCACCTTGTAAGATTGAAATTTTTACAAAATGAGGTAGAAGATTTAATGCATTTTCAGAATGTCTAAACAGAAAACTTTATTTTAGTATTTTCTGCCTAAAACCAAAAAAAAAAAAAAAAAAGTTTTGGACAGAAAAAAAATACATTGCTGCTGTCCAGATAGTGACAAATGGTGTCAAATGTTAACACCTAGCAGCTACTTACCACTACACGTAAACTTGCTTTAATAGTCACTATGGAAGATTATATAAGTAAAGTGATTGGGAGAGGAGAAAGAAAAGAAAGAGGAAGGGAAGGTGAGGCAAGAGATGATACACTTTTCTAATCTGATTTTACAATGGCTCAATTACTCTCTTTTACACTTCATTTACTCTGTGCTTCTAAATTTATACAGCTCATGAATGGGCCCCACCTCCCCTGGAATATTGCCCATCAGGCTCCATGTCTTAAAACACCACACCTGGGGCAGAACTCCTGACCCTCTTTAGTGGTTGAGCTAATTGACATCATTAATTGGCAAAAATCTATTGATTTCTTCTCTAATAAATATTTCCTGTTAATTCAATTAATCTTCTTCCTAGAACATATGCTAAATTTAGAGAAGGTTCTTCAACCGCAGAGGTACCATGATGCAGGAATATTTCTATAACAGCAAATTCATTCTTTCCAGAACATTAGCCCAGAATTTTTAATAACATTTGGAGCTATCAGATTTGCACACCACGACAATGGCTAAGTCTCCGGCCCAATTTATCCTCTTACTCAGATACCCACTTTAACTAATTCACATGCTAGAAATGTATCCATTTTAAATTGGGAATTTAGAGGTCTCCTTGATAGAAGCAGTAAAATAGTACATTCTAATTTCAGGCATGTCTAATGGAAATTTTATTCCTAAACTGTTATTAAATTACTGGGATATTGTGCTTGTGGTTTGTGTGACCCATTACATATGGCAACATCTCTATTTAAATGTCATCTTGGGCCATCTTTTCAAAGACACATCAAAAAAATACCAAGAGTTATCGCCAATAAAGAAACTCATTTCTTGACAGATCTCAATAGAATAAATTCTTTCCTTATTGGACGGTCAACAAATTAAATAATCAACAAATGTTCATTAAGCATCAGAGGAGCTGGAGGGCCTATATATACTCCAATCAAATCACCCTGGCCTTCCTGGCAGAGATGGACTGAAAAAGAACTTTACACCTCCTCTTCTTTTCCCTTCTCATCCCTTTGTACATCCAATCTCTGGTGCCTGCATTGTCTAATTACACCCAATAACCATACAGAAAAGGCAACTCCTGAGTTTTGCAGGGAAAATAAAACATACTAAATTTGCTTATAACAGAATTTCATGTAAGAGAAATTTGCATTTGGGCAGCGACTGGGTAGTAACAGAAGTTTTAGCAAAACTGAAGGACCCATTACTATGAGGAATTAAGAGGCACACAGAAAGTCTTTGGTGTTTTGGAATCAGTTTGTATTCCAGAAGAAGATTCAGCCTCACAGAATGACTACTCACCCCTCTCCCATCTCGCCCTCTGCCTTCTGGTTCCCAACCTCAACTTTTCTTTTGCACATTAGTTTAGCTGTTTGCTTTCTGGGCTAATCTTTGACCACACCAAAGTCCTTAGCATCAAATCTTTACATGGGTTTGCTTGTTTTGTTAAACAAAGACGCTTTCTGTGTTTTATTTTTTAATTATTAAGATGCCTCAAAATTGTGTTGCATGAGAATAGCCAAAAATTGAGAAAGAAAACTCTTAAATTTACATCAATAGGGAAATAATTAAATAAAAAAGATGTATCCATTCAATGTAACACAATCCTTTTTGAAAATAATGATACATAATTGTATGTTTGAAGTTCAAAATTGTTCATGACATTATAATTTTTTATTAACTACTGAATAGATACAATATTATAAAATATACATAAAGTATAATGATTAATCATGCAACAATCATGAACTCAGCACTTGAGGAAAATACTCACCATCCTTACTCTGAAGTCCTGGGGGTGTCTCTAATCTCATTCCCTTCTGTACCTACTCAGAGAAAATCGTTATCCTGAATCTTAGGTTTATTTCCTTATGTTCTTCAGAAAATTATTGTTATTTTCCAACATCTATTAAATAATATATTTTGACTTTTATGTCTTTAGACTTTTAGGAGTGGAAGTATAACTTTTATATTCTTTTGTGATTTGCCTTTTCCACTCAAGACTAAGTTCCCAACATTCATCTGTGTTGACGTGTAGCATAGAGTCAGCTCGCTTCACCTGCTTTGTGGCCTCCCATTATAAGCATACATCACAATTTTTAAAAATATTCACTTCCCAGTGGACCTTCTGGTTTCTTAAAACTTTTGTTATTACAAAGGGTGCTATTAGCAATAATATTCTTGAATACTTTAGTTTTTGCTAATTTGGTAATATTCTAATACAGTTTTAATTTGCATTTCCCTAATTATGAATAAGATCGAGCATCTTTTTATGTGCTTATGAGTCATTTATGTTCCTCCTAGACCCCTTCTTTACCTTACAAAAAACTTTACAAAAATTAGCTCAAGATGGATTAAAGACTTAAATGTAAAACCCAAAACCATAAAAACCCTAGAAAAAAACACAGGCAATACCATTCAAGACATAGGCATAGGCAGAGACTTCATGACTAAAACAGCAAAAGCAACTGCAACAAAAGCCAAAGTTAACAAATGGAACCTAATCAAATTAAAGAGCTTCTGCACAGCAAAATAAACTATCATTAGAGTGAACAGACAAACCACAGAATGGGAGAAAATTTTTGCAAGCTACCCATCTGACAAAGGTCTAATATCCAGAATCTGCAAGGAACTTAAAACAAATTTACGAGAAAAAAACAACCCCATCAAAAAGTGGGCAAAGGATATGAACAGACACTTCTCAAAAGAAGACATTTATGCAGTCAACAAGCATATGGAATAAAGCTCATCATCACTGCTCATTAGAGAAATGCAAATCAAAACCACAATGAGATACCAACTCACTCCAGTTAGAATGGTGATTATTAAAAAATCAGGAAACAACAGATACTGGTGACGCTATAGAGAAATAGGAACGCTTTTACATTGTTGGTAGGAGCGTAAATTAGTTCAATCACTATGGAAGATAGTGTGGTGATTCCTCAAGGATCTAGAACCAGAAATATCATTTGACCCAGCAATCCCATTGCTGGGTATATACCCAAAGGATTATAAATCATTCTACTATAAAGACACATACACATGTGTGTTTATTGCAGCACTATTTATGACAGCAAAGACATGGAATCAACCTAGATGCCCATTAGTGGTGGACTGGATAAAGAAAATGTGGCCCATGTACACCATGGAATACTATATAGCCATTAAAAAGAATGAGTTCATGTCCTTTGCAGGGACATGGATGAAGCTGAAAGCCATCATTCTCAGCAAACTAACACAGGAGCAGAAAACCAGACACCACATATTCTCACTTGTAAGTGGGAGCTGAACAATGAGAACACATGGACACAGGGAGGGGAACGTCACACACCAGGGCCTGTTGAGGGTTAGGGGGCAGGGGGAGGGAGAGCATTAAGACAAATACCTAAAGCATGTGGGGCTTAAAACCTAGATGATGGGTTGATGGGTGCAGCAAACCACCATGGTACTTGTATACCTATGTCACAAACCTGCATGCTCTGCACCTGTATCCCAGAACTTAAAATTTAAAAAAATTAAAATTAAAATAAGTCATTTATGTTTCTTTTTTGTAAGTGTCTATTCAAGGCTTTTGTCCATTTTGCTATTATTTTATTATCAATTTTAAAAATCTGATTTGGAGGGTAGATTTTCTTCTAAAGTAAGTGCTTGGTAGTTCACAATTTTATCTGTAATAATTTTATTTTAGAGAAATGGACTGAGAAAAGATTTAATTTTCATTTTTTTTGCTGTGTGGATAGCAAATTAGTCATACCACATAGTATGCGTGTGTTTCTAGGCTCTCTATTCTGTTCCATTGATCAGTTTAATTTCAATACCAGACCATCCTAATCACTATGTTATTCATAATATTTCTTGTTGGCTGTTAAGGCATATGGCCCCACATTTTTGCTCAGGATTTTCTTAGCTATCCTTAACTCTTGGAGCTCCCGACATACATATTAAAATTATCTTGTCAAGCTCTTTAAAAAGAGGGTGTTCGATTAGGATTGCATTGAATTTCTAAATCAATTTGAAAAAATAACATCTTTAAACTATGAAGTTATTCCATCTATGAACATGGTGTATCTATTTAAGTGTATGATAGTACATTTACCTATATTTCCATCTAGACTTGTGTGTCCTTTTCTGTTTCTATATTATGAAGCCACTTCTTAGCTTAAAAGTTTGGAATAATTATATTTTTCTGATGAGGCTGTAATGATTCTTTTATTTTTTTCATAATATCCTTTACCTTAGAGTATCTTTCGTTTAATAGAAATGAAACTGCACCTGTTTTTATTTGTTTCTTTGTTGTCGTTGTTTTTTGGTTTTGTTTGTTATTTTGGTCTCTATTTGGCTATGATATCTTTTCCCACAGTTTCACTTTTAATCCTTCTGATAACTTGTGTTATATGTCTATTGTAAAAAGTGCATAGCTTGCTTTGTGTTTAAAATCCACTGCAAATCTAGTTCAAGCTCAACTACAGAATTTGGCCTATTTAAATTTCTTTCAAGTAAGCACATTTTCTAATTTGTTGCTTTCACTTTATTTTATGTTTTCTATTTATATTGCTTTTCATTTTTTCACTCTTTTATTGCTTCCTTTTAGACTTAGTGTTTTTTCTTCACTACTGGTTTGGAAGTTATCTATCTTATTCCTGTTTTATAGTGGTCACCACAGAAGTGTCAACGTGCATACTTAATATGAAAAATTAATAAATATGTTTACCTCAATCCAAATCATGTCAAGACCTGAGAACATTTCCGCTTCAGACCTTTTCCTCCTAATCCTGACTTATATGCCTATTGCCAGAGTTGCAACTCAACAAAGACTGGCCAGTGCCTTAGATTTCATCTAGATGGTACTTTTCCTGAAGCTGAAATTCATTTCTATATTGATGCAGCCCCACCCCTCTCCTCCTAGGAGCTCCCATCACCAGCTTTGGATGGAACTAGAAGGAGTTTATCCTCAGGCTTTGGTGAAATCAGAGAAAGTGAGAGGAGAAAACTGCTATACTTGACTGCATCTTTTCCAGGATGAAGATGACCAGGGGATATTCTTGTACCATATCTGCCCATCACTGAATCCAGTCCATGTGGGCTTAGGCTGAAGAAATTAAGAGTTGTGTCTATTACATATTCTATGCTTTTGGGCTCTATTTCTGGTGGTAAGAATATTCTAAGGTTCTTTTTACAGAGGGGAACTTTGAGGCTCTAAGAGAGGAAGTGACTGAGGTCACCCAGGAGTCAGTTGGCAGAACCAGAAATAGACCCCAGGTCTCATTCTCAGTTCAGACAAGGCAGCATGTTCTGCTCTGATGCTGAGTGAAAAAGAAGAAAGAGGGAGAGAATTTTCAACAGATCATATCTGTGAAGTGGAAGCAAGATAATCATTTTCCTTAGAACAGACCTTTCTTCTCCCCTGCCCCTCAAGCCCGTCTGAAACTCCTCTGCTAACTGGCTTGAGCACTTCGAATATTCCAGATGTAAGAAATGCAGACAGGCAATAGCGCCAGCCACCCTCCCACAGCTGCAGCCCAGGTCTTGTGATTTCCGCCAGGCTCAAGCTTGGCCTCTTGGTTTCTCCTTGTCCCGTGTGCTGAGTGTGGGAAAATTCTGCGTGGGACACGTCTTTTCTTCAGCACTCTGGGATTTTGCCACGCCGGCCTCCCACTCCCGAGGACAGCAGCAGACATGCACACCTGCTTAGGGGCAGGGCTGGCAGTTCCCAGACCACTCCTGGAAGCTGCAGTGAGAAGATCCAGTTCACTCTGAGCTTCCCTCTCATGCACCTCTGAAGTCCCCAAAGATAGGGCCTTCAAGATCAGAGAAAGCTTGGCATGCTCTGCTCCCAAATTCCTTGGGAGAAGAGATTTAATTGTCCTTGGTTTCTTCGGCTTGTAAATCTTTTCTTTTCTTTTCTATTTATTTTTTAGATAGAGTCTCGCTCTGTCGCCCAGGCTGGAGTGCAGTGGCACGATCTCGGCTCACTGCAAGCTCCGCCTCCCGGGTTCACACCATTCTCCTGCCTCAGCCTCCAGAGTAGCTGGGACTACAGGTACCCGCCACCACGTTCAGCTATTTTTTTGTATTTTTAGTAGAGGCGGGGTTTCACCGTGTTAGCCAGGATGGTCTCAATTTCCTGACCTCGTGATCTGCCTACCTCGGTCTCCCAAAGTGCTAGGATTACTGGGGTGAGCCACCGCGCCCAGCCAAAACTTTTATTCTCTGGTGAGGTTGTTTGAGGCTCTCCATGCTATCTCCTGAAAAAGAGACCGAGGCCCACACAGTATGAGAGGAGCGAAATGAGTACAAGCTAAACGCAGTCCCTTCTGATGGCCTCGCTTTCCCAGAAATAAGAGGTTATAGAGAAAACACAAATGGAATCTAAATCTGGTAAGATTTGCAGAACCTCAAGGTTTCGCTGGGTCAGGAACAGGGTAAAAATAGTCTCTGAGGATGAATTCTGGCCAG
Organism: Theropithecus gelada; assembly: GCF_003255815.1. Lineage (NCBI taxonomy): Eukaryota > Metazoa > Chordata > Mammalia > Primates > Cercopithecidae > Theropithecus > Theropithecus gelada. The sequence goes on along the minus strand of NC_037670.1, from coordinate 62,782,740 downwards.
GAAAATAGAGATAAGTGAAGGACAGGGAAATACATTGTAAAATTTCACTTTTTCCAGCTTCCTATTTGGTTTCATTCTGAATTTTCTCCGAATCATTTATTTCTTCCACCACCCTCATAGCACTATGAGGAGCCAGCTACAGTACCAGAATCCAGGAGATTGAGACATGGGGGCTTTTCAAATGTCCAGTGGTAAAAGGTATAGTAAAAATAGATCCCAGAAGTAGGCAACATGCCCACAAAGCTGGCCAGACAAAGTTCTGGGATGCAGGAACCCAGCCACTCAGCACAAAAGACAGCCATGGAGCTTGCAGTGCAGACGCAAGGGCCCCGAGAAGAGGAACAACCAAAGGTCACCTCGTTTTTGGAATGCTGCCAGCTATCCCAAACAAGCAAATGACGATCACATTTCTGAAAATCCTCACCATGGGGGCATTCCTGGTTCCCCTGACGGCTGGTTCCTTTCCACTGGGCAGTTGTTTCAGACACTTATGTTAATTTTCCTGGTGGCAAGTCTGTTCCATTTTCATCTAGTTCCTCATTCTCTCCAGATGGCCCTATTATGTGCTGGGGTCACAGAGCCAAATAGATGGACTTGAAGATACCATTCCTCTGCCATTATGGTCATAATCATCTTTTTTTAAAGGACTGCCTAAAGAAATTCAGCCGTGAAAGTCAGCAATAGCAACAATAACTCACAGTTTAACCATTTTCTCTTTGGATAATTAGTCAGGTGGAGAGGAACAGAGACCCATTCAGCTACCTAAAGTAAAAATTTGTGTTTGGTTTTATTTTCTTTGTTTCTTTCCAGAATGAGGTGAGTCCCATGGTGTCCAAGGGCAGAGAGCACCCAAGGCCTTTTCAGAAGTCAGAAGAAGAAACAAGAAAGTCCCAGTGAGCTCAGCAGGATCCTCAGCCCCTCTCCTGCCTCCAGTAGGCCTTAACAGTCTTCTCTCTTCCTTTCTAGGGTCTCTCATTCCTATAACTCTGCAAAAGGCATGTGCCTATTGTGTTATACATATGAACACATTTGAAAGCCCAAACCTCTGTTTCACAGCCTTCCTTGGCTATCAATCAGCATGTTAGGTACCAATGCCAAATTCCTGGGGGTGAAAATCTAACTGGCCCATTTGGAGTTAGGGAGCTGCCTAGGTCCAATAAACAATGCCCAGAAGGCGGGGGCTGCTGGGTGAGATAGAGATGTCACCCATTTTTTAGTGAGACCTATGTAGGCTCCCAAAACCTATCCATTACAGAGACTGGCTAAGAACTTTCACAGACTTAAAGTAGTTAATAAGCTTTGTCCATCCTACTCTGTTTAAGAAAATGGCAGCTCTAGAACCTTGGAGAAGAGATTACTTGAGCACTTATATTCTTCCCTGGCACTCTTTACTTTTGCTAGGATTAAGCCTCAATGGGTGAGAAACTTTTGAGTGGGCCTGAGCCCTCCCTGGGTGTGGTCAATGGTAGCCCACATCCTGTCCACCGAGCAGATCAATGCGTTAATGGGCCATGGGTCAGTTCACTCACGGATCAGTTAGTAGTAGGTGGGTCCCCTGCACAGGTTTGTCCCCGGTACTAAACACATTCCCACTGTGCTGCTGGCCACAGGAACACATGAGCCAGTCAGTGTGGACAGCCAGCCTGCATCTGTCACTTCTCCGAAGGAAATCACAAAACCCAAGCACTCTGTGTCATCTTTGTAAATATGAAATAAGGAATTGAATTATTACTTGAAGGATAGAAGACAGGTAGAATAAAAAGCCATAATAATGTCCACATTTCAATAATCTCTTAATTCACCAAATGATTTCTAAAGAAGCCCCTGACTAGCATTCATCTCCTCCTCTGCATAGCATTTATCACCCTGAGTGGCATTTGATCTCATATCTCTCTTCCTCAGTAAACACTGGTGTTCTTGAATGAAAACAGCATATTGTAGCCTCTCGCGGGCTTGGGGCCCAGCCCAGGACCTGGTATGTCACTATAAACAGTTGACAGTGGATGGACGAAGAAATGAAGAATGGAGGGAAACATTTAGGAATTAAAGGTCTGAAAGAAAATAGGAAGGGACTGAAAGGAAAGGGGAGGAATAAGGGATGGAGGAAGGAAGGAAGAAAGGAAGGAAGGAAGGGGGGGGAGGGGAGGTGAATGAGGGAGGGAGTTCAGTGGCAAGTGTAACAATCCCAGTGAGCACTGGGATCACACATCCTGTGATATGGTGCCGCACACAGATGAGTGCAACCTCCTGGACCAAACCTCCTGGACCAACACGGAGCTGGGACTGGGCTTCACTCAAGAAGCAAATGAGCTTGACCCAAGGCTAAAAGTTCTCGGTGTCATGGTCTTCAGGGAAGTTCTTCCTTGCCTCCTCTTTGTGTGCCCTTTCCTTGCACTCAGGCAGCAGTGCTCTTCTGACATCCTCCCCAAATCAAAAGGGAAGTCACTCCCACTGGCCATTTGCTCTTATTGATGGATTACACTGCAGTGTGAATATGCTTCATCAACTTTAACCCAGTGGTTCTTAACCTTTTTTGGCAGGAGAAGAGAGAAGTTGGCTGGGTGCATCACAGACCTGCCCTGACATCTTGATAAAAGGTATGGATCCTCTCCTCAGGAAAACGCACCCCTAACCACTCCTTAAATGCACAAACTCAGTTTCAGGGCTTCCCAACTTGAGGTCTGTTATCAGGGTTTACTAGACTCTGTATTATTTGGCTCTTTTTTAGTTTTAAGCTTCTGATCTCTAATTGGGGAAGTCTGTTACTTAGAGGATTACCAAGCACCAATAACCAGATAGGGAGGAAGACGTTTCTCTGGTCAGAATCAGACTTCAAAGTGCACAAACGGAGCCCTATTAGACTTCTGGGTAACTGGGAAGCAGTACAATAGCACGGTGACGTAGGAGCACTACTCCTGTCCTCTGGGATCTCACTGGCCCTGTGTGCCTCTCTTTGTCTCTCACACACACTGACCACTGGATGGAAGTCCCAGAACATTAAAGCCCCTGGGAAGCCACCCTCTATTAATGATTGGCATGTGTCAACCAGTTAGCAGCCTTGCTTCCTAATTTTCTGGAATTATCTACCTTTGGCCTTCCAGGACAAACTATCACATACATAATTTTTAATAGATTTTTTTTTCTTTTTGAGATGGAGTCTTGCTCTGTTGTCTAGGCTGGAGTGCAGTGGCACAATCTCTGCTCACTCCAACCTCCACCTCCCAGATTCAAGCAATTCTCCTGCCTCAGCCTCCCAAGTAGCTGGGTGCATGCCACCATGCCAGCTAATTTTTGTATTTTTAGTAGATATGGGATTTCACCATGTTGGCCAGGCTGGTCTCTAACTCCTGACCTCGTGATCTGCCTGCCTCAGCCTCCCAAAGTGCTATAATTACAGGATTGAGCCATTGCACCTGTCCTTCACAGATTTGTTTTTGAGACATGGTCTCACTCTGTTGCCCAGGCTGGAGTGTAGTGGTATGATCACAGCTCGACCTTCTGCTGGGCCCAGTAAATTTTTTTTTTTTTTTTGGTACAGGTGGGGTTTTTCCATGTTGCCCAGGATGGTTGCAAATTTCTGAGTTCAAGCGATCTGCCTGCCTTAGCCTCCCAAAGTGCTGGGATTACAGGTGTAATCCAATGTGCCCAGCTGGCTTTATTTTTTAGAGCAGTTTTTAGGTTTACAGCAAATTTGAGCAAAAGGTACACATTTGTTACAATTGATGAGCCTACACTGACATGTCATTATCACCCAAAGTCCAAAGCTTACATTAGGGTTCATGCTTGATGTTGTAAATTCTATGGGTTATGACAAATATATAATGACATATATCCACCATTATTGTATCATACACATCGTTCCACTGCCCTAAAAATCCTCTGTGCTCTCCTAATTCATCCCTCCTTGCTGCCCCGCAACACCGGGCAACCACTGATCTCTGTGCTGTCTCCATAATTTTGCCTTTTCCAGAATATCATAGAGTGGAAATCATACAGTATGCAGCCTTTTCAGATTGTCTTTTTTAACTTAATAATATGCCTTTAAGATTCCTTCATTTATTTTCATGGATTGATAGATCATTTATTGTTAGTGCCAAGTAATACTCCATTGTCTGGATGTACCACAGTTTATTTACCCATTCACCAACTGAAAGACATCTGCTTGCCCCCAAGTTTGGACAATTAAAAATAAAGCTGCTATAAATACTTACCTACAGGTTTTTGTGTGGACCCCAGTTTTCAGTTCATTTGGGTAAATATCAAGTGTGTGATTACTGAACTGTGTTTGGTAAGAGTATGTTTAAGTTTGTAAGAAACTGCCAGCTGAATTCCACAGTGGTTGGACCATTTTGCATTCTCCCCAGCAATTAGTGAGACATCCTATTGCTCCGCATTTCATCAACCTTTGATGTTGTCAGTACTTTGGATTTTCATCATTCTAACAGGTGTGCAGTATTATTTCATTGTTTTAATTTATGACTTCTTAATGGCATATGAGGCTGAGTACCTTTCATGTGCTAATTTGTCACCTGCATATCTTCTTGGGTGAGGTATCTGTACTTCCATGCTGTTTATTTTACTGGTAATGAAGTTTCTTATAGCAAATGCTATAACCTTGTTTCCCATGAAATCGTTGTAACCCTTCCTTATTGGCTTTTATTTTAGATCAGTTTTCTCCAAAACTAAAATTACATCCTTATTTTATAAAATGAAAACCAAAATTAATTTAAGTATTTGGTTTGTCATGAGTAATCCAGTTCGTTACTTCTCTTATAGTTTATTAATTGAAACCACCTCATCATTTTTAGAATAATCCAGAATCTCTTTTTAAAGTTGGTGACTATTTTTTTATTTCCTTTCTTCAATGAAGAAGTAATGGCTCAGCAAATAACAATTCCTTGGGTATCATAAAATGTAAGCCATTGGGTCCAATTGCAATGAACAAACTCATCCTTCACAGGTACTTTTTGGTCACTTTCTTTCCAATTCTAGTATACATTTCATTTCCCCACATAAAGGCTTCTAGGTTTTAGGTCACAATTTTTTTTAAGAAAACAAAAACCATAAAATATCTGTATTTTCCTAATTTTACCCTAAAGTTCCATTTTCACCAAACAGGTTAAGAACATGCATTTTTTAACAACAACAAATCTGGAAACAGACATTTTAATTTGAAATATTTTGGGGAAAATATTTAAGGAAATAATCATAGATTATAAAACATACTGAGGTTACTCTTATCAAAGCATTTGACTACTTCAAAATGCAGTTAAAATAACATTAAAATATGACACGGAAAGCACACTCAACAAAATAAAAAAATATAAACTGAACGTCATCAAAATTAAAACCTGTAGTGCATTGATACTACTATCAAGAGAGTGAAAAGACAGCTCACAGAATTGGAGAAAGTTTTTGCAAACCACATATCTGATATGATTCTCTATACTAGAATGTATAAAGCCAAGTACATATTCAAAGGATATAAAGTATCCAGAATATATTAAAGAACACTTACAACTCAACAACAAAATGACAAACAACCCTATTTAAAAATGGGCAAAAAACTTGCTTATCATTTCTTCCAAGATATACAAGTGGCCAATAGGCACATTAAAAGATCCTCCATGACATTAATTATTAGGAAAATGCAAATTAAAACCACTTTACAGCCACTAGAATGGTTATAATTCAAAAAAAGAAAATAATGGGTGTTGGTAAGGATATGAAGAAATTGGAATACTCATATGTAGCTGGAAGGAATTAAAATGAATTACAGTGTGGTCCTGCAATTCCACTCCTAGGTATATACCCAAAAGAATTCAAAACAGGTGTTCAAGCAAAAACTTGTACATGAATGTTTATAACAGCTATATTCACAATAGCCAAAAGGTAGAACCAACCTAAATATTCATCAACAGATGAATGGGTAAACCAAATGTGATATATTCATATAGTGGAAATTGCTCCACTATAAAGCAGAATGGAATACTGATACATGCTACAACATGGGTTAATTTCAAAAACATTATGCTAAGTAAAAGAAGCCACAGACAAAAGGCCACATAGTATGTGCTCCCATTTGTATAAAATATCCAGAACAGGCAAATTAATAGAGACAGAAAACAGACTAGTTGCTGCCAGGGGCTGGGAGTGACTGCTTCATGGATATTGGAATGAACAAGTTCTGGATATAGTGATGATGGTTGCGCAACATTGTGAATGTACTTAATGCCACTGAATTGCATACTTTAAAATGGTTATGATGGTAAGCTTTATGTAATGTATATTTTACCACAATAAAAGAGACAATAAATGCTTCAAAGACATGATTTAAATTAGTTTTACTAGTGCGTTTTATTTCAGATACTGGTGTTACATTGTCTAAAGGTAGAATTAATCCATGTTTTAAGCTTTTGTTCTATACGGGGGAGAGAGAATGTTGAAATGTTTCTCACCTTCAACCTGTGTTCTTGGAGAGTATTAAATTTGGCATATTGGCTGCAAATTTATACTATTTTTCTTTTTCAACTTAATTTGACTTCCACAGTTATCTGTTAGAGCTTGGGGTTCAATATATGGGATAGTTTCATCATAAATGCTTTTGGAATCATATTTATGAGTTTTTCTAAACTTTGTGTATGTCTGAGTTGTAGTTACTGTAAAGCCCAGTCTTTCACTTTCCCAGTAAAGTTAATGGTTATTAAAATTGCATCTAACATTTTTGGACTCAGCTATCTCTTAGATTTAATTTAATTTTCTAAACAGTCTTTGCTTATTATGTCTTTTCCTTTCCCTTCAAAATGAATCAATTATTAGTTTCTAACATAATTTTGACCAAATTTAAGTTCTTGTTAACACTTTTTTAATTCTATGAAGCAAGTCAAATGAGTTATCGCAACTACATTTTCATAATGTATGTAGGCTTATTGATAATTGTTAAGTATTACTGCAATGGTTAATGTTATATGTCAACTCTCTGTCTCTCTCTCTCTGTCTCTCTCTCTCTCTCTCTCTTTCTTTCTCTCCCTCTCCCTCTCTGTGCTTGAGCTTGGACATCCATCCTCTCGTACCCTCAGATATTGGCATGCTCCTGGTTCTCAGGCCTTCAGACTTGGAATAGAATCTACACCACTAGGTTTCCTCAGCATCCAGCATGCAGTTGTCAGGTCATAGGACTCCTCAGTCTCCATAATCATGTGAACCAATTAACTCATAATAAATCTCTGTAGATCTATGTCAGTATCTACACTTATATGTGTTCTATTGGTTCTGTTCTCTGGAGACCTGTTGATACAGTTTGGCTGTGCCTGCCCCCCACGCCCAGCCTTGCCGAAATGTCATCTTGAATTGTAGTTCGCATAATCCCCACATGTTGTGAGAGGGACCCGGCGGGAAGTAATTTAATTATAGGGGTGGTTACCCTCGTGTGGTTCTCATGATAGTGAGTGAGTTCTTAAAAGATCTGACAGTTTGGCTTTTCCCCTTTTGCTCATTCTTCTCTCTCCTGCTGCTATATGAAGTTGGACTTGTTTGCTTCCCCTTCTGCCATGATTGTAAGTTTCCTGAGGCCTCCCTAGCCATGCTGAATTGTGAGTGAATTAAACCTCTTCCCTTTATAAATTACCTAGTCTTGGGTATGTCTTTATTAGCAGCATGAGAACTGACTAATACACCTATAATACAATTATTAATAAATGATAATGTAGCTCAGTCAGGGAATATAGAAAATTATCAAGAAGAAAATGTGAATCACTCAAGAACCTCTTACCTGCTGGCAATGTTAATATTTTAGTGAATAGCCTTCAGATATATGTATGAGAGATATGTAAAATGCTTAAAACAATCCTGCAATTTTCATTTTCACTCTACTATGCATAGTGGATGTCTTTTCATCTTAGAAAATAGACATAAGTCATCTACTGATAGCTCCAAAATACTCATTTGTGGGAATATATCAAATACTATTTCATTTGGGATGAGCGTTCAGTTTTCAATTCTTCCTTCTGTGAACCTCTTTCTAGTGAATGTTAAACACACATATGTTCAATGTTAAATACAGGTATTTCCATATACAATCAGTTATCTTTGCATGTATTTCTTGAGGTTATGAAGTAAAAGGCCTCACGCCTTCTATATTTTGAATCCTATTGATATTGATATGTAATGCTGACTTCCCTCTGATCCTAGGAATCCCACCACCAGACCCCAATCTCCATGACCTAAAGACAATCTTTTCATTGTAAATTTACAAATTACAGTTGTGTATGTTTATGAGGTGCAAAGTGAGATTATGATTTAATAAATTTATTTTTAAACTTATGATTTATAAATACAAAATGATTTATAAATATGATTTAGAAAAACTAAATCAAGCTAATTAATGTATCTATTACCTCAAATACTTTTCATTTTTCCATGGTGACAATATTTACTCTTAGTGATTCTGAAAACGTACAATACACTATCACTAATTATATTCACCACACTGTACAATAGATCTCAGAAAACACCCTTATTTCTCTTGTCTAATTGAGGCTTCATCTAACAGTTTATTTTAATCTTTAGTTTTTAACCTCTACTAAAGTTGAACATTATTTCGCATTCAGTGGTCTTTTGTATTTTTTTATAGATTGTATAATCATGTTCTTCACCCATTGCTTATGGAGTTATTTCTTTTTATTAATTTGCAAAAGCTCTTTGTATATTAGGAAATGTAACTCTTCTTTCATGTTCATTGCAAATATTGCAAATATCATTAGTATCTAACAACGGTCTTCTTGTCATTTTTCTTTCTTTCCTAAAAATACTTTATCTCTGAAATTTTCAAATAGATACATCATTACATAAGGAATCCCCTTATAGCTATCACTCAGCTTCAATAATTATTGAAACTACTACCAATCTGGTTTTATCTTTCAACCACTGTTTTTCTTTGTTGTTTTAAGCCAAGCTCATGTTACCCATAAATATATCTGTAGGCATCTGTAATTAACATGATCATTTGGACCCATAATCACATACCATGTTCCCAACTTATCTACCTGTAATATAATGGAAATTTCACCAACTCACATAAAACCCTTTTAGATAGCATATACCCATTTTGAAACTTCTTACCACTATCCATACTCCTTTTCCTGGCCCTTCTGCTAGAGTTGTTTGGCCTACTTAATCAGAAACTCTTTCATCCATCTACTTGTCATAGGTTCTTAAATATATTTTCATAGTGTTTATCAGATTCACTTTTTCCACAAAGGTTTTGTTTTCATTCAGATGTTCTCCACACATTATTCACTTTCTCTTTTCTGTGTATCAGATAATTGTAGGCTTTTGAACCTAAAGGCAGTTGTAATTCTTATTTTCACTGCATCTCCTCAGTTGCAGCTCAATATTTCCAATTTAAGTGATAGTGTATGCTGAGATGGCAAGCTCTTCCTGTTAATTTTCCATGTTGTAGGCATTTACATAGGCATTTGGGGAAGTTAAGGGTTTTCCCCAACGCATTTCCCACTTACCACAACTGTCCACCTCACAGCAGACTTCAGGATTTCCCCCAGATCGATACACTTATTTTAGTCCCATATTAACTCATCTTCATTAAATCTCCCTTTGCCTATGCAGCAAGCAGCCTGCCCCGAGAGTCCCAGTCTTCACCAGGTGTCTCTCCTCTTTTACTCAAGAGGACTTTCCCAGGAAAACCATGCCATTAGCAAAAGAAAAAAAACAAAAAACAAAACAAGAAACACATAAAACTTGTCTGTGTGGGATCTTTATCCCTAGGATGCTTCTGTTTTATTTTTATTTTTATTTTTTCAGGTTAGGAGAAGTTGTGACTTCTTCACTCCTACCTACACAGTCCTGAAGTCAAACCATCCAAGTTTGACCAGAGAGGGTTAGACACTATAGGTTAGCACTATAGGTTAGACACTACAGTTAGCAGGTGATGGAGGTGATGATTGTGTTTGTGCGTATCTGAGGGTGTGATAAACTCCGGCTGGTTTTAGCACAGTTAGCTCTTAGTGCTTGAGTCCTTCTGGAATGGTATGGCATAAAAGCCAGGGACGTCAGGTCCACTTAGACATGTTGGGGAAAGAACTTTCAAAGCTTTTCCCTAAAGCTGTTCTCAGTTCCATACCAACCTCCCAGAAATATGTTACCAAGGCCAAACTGAAGTCATGAAGTATCAGTTAGGGGTCTTCATAGAGATCATCTTGTCAACCTCTATCATCTAATGAATAAAGAAACCAAAACTTAGGAAGGTGAACTGAATGACTTGCCCAGGGTTGGAGAGAGAATCATGACCCAAACCAGGTCTCCTGAATCTTCCATCCACCAAACCAAATTAAACCATCTCTGGTGACACTCTCTAGCTACTGTGCTTTCTACTCAAGCACACAAGGCCACTGTTGACTCTCCAAAGCATCACATGTTATAGCAGAGCCTCAAACAACCTCAGTGGGACTAACTGCTATAATCAAATTGACTCTAAGGGACATGGAACATAACTTTCTCAATCTGGGATCTCATTCGTTGCAATTCTAGAATCCCTCATGATGGACATCAGGGAAATTTAATTTAGTATGGCCCTGTTGGATAAACTAAAGTCTACTAAACAAAAGAGAATAGTAAGCATGGGACTAAGAAGAAAAATAGACTTCAAAGGAGAACAGATGATGAGCTCTGGTGCTCACAGGAAGCCCCAGGACAAAGTTTCAGTCCCATCTTACCCTTGACCGGCTTCAGACCTGAAAGAAGTTGGTCTTTTGTCTGTAAAAAGACAACAGGATTGGGTCTTTAAGTGAAGAAATAAATAGTAAGTAGTTCTCCAGGTTTTCTGCAGCTATGTCTCATATTTGACAATCTTACACTCACCGACTTGACAGTCTGCTTTCACTAATCCATATGCATATAAGGTGTATATTACCCCCATGTCTACGAGATTCTCACTTAGCCAACGACATCTGTCTTTGAACTGTCACGAAATGCTAGAATGATTCTTTTTCTTTTGTGGTGTCAATTCCTCTTTCTGTCATTATTAACCTTGTTAAATACCCTCTTCCCTCCCCTTCTGAAAGGCATGAACTGAGTGCTAAGTTTCAAACATACCCCCTTAACACATCCAGAAGGGGGGAAAAAAGCACATCTAGCTATCTACTTAATCAAACATCTACTTTCACTCCATCAACGGGGAGTAGGCCCTTTTGTACATTTAACAAATTCAAGCAATTTAGCAACTGGGTTAAAGTCTATGTAAAGTACTTCAACAACATGGGAAATGAAGACACTGGTCTTCTGTCTTAGAATTGGTTAATGGAAGACGTGAAGTCTCAAAACGCGCACAACAGTGGGTTCTTACGGAGCTGCCTAATGCACTGCTGGGAAAACCTTGAGAAGTTTTCCATCACGGGGGGAGGGGGGTTGACAGTTTTTGCCTTTGCTGTCAGTTCCACTGTGGGAGGCTCCTAAATTTATTATACCTGGGAAATGATTCTAGCGCAAACCCATCCTGAAAGAAGCCAAAAAGTGAGGCATGCAGAACATCCTTCTACACGTATTATTGGTTCCCACCCCAAGTTACAGAGGCCGAGTCAAGGCGACTCCATGGGCCATGACCATGGGGCACTTTATCTAACTTGATCAAAGTGGAGCAGAGCAAGAAATTGGTCCTATTTGCCGTGCTATATCAACCAGTTTTCCAAGCCTTAACTAAAAAAAAAAAAAAAGTGTTTACCTCATAAAACAGAATTGTCACAGTGGAGTGGTAGCATTTTTCTACCAGCAATGATGTCTCTATAAAATGTCCTTTCTACTGAGTAGTCAAAATGCTCAATGCCACCTGTTAGAAGCTCACATGTCAAACATTAGTTTTTTGGATCATCAAGAAGCAGCTGTATTTCTTTTTCAAAAAATTTAAAAATAACTCTCCTCACTTTGGGGGACTCCTTCACCTCAGTTTCCTCATCCATAAAATAATAATAATAATGTGGTCTAACTTCCTGGGGAGGAGAAGATTGATAAGTGCTTTTTGCTGATGAGCTCAAAAGCTATGCAAATATAAATCATTGAGTACTGCACATATTGCCACACTGCTACCTGAGGTGCTGGGAGCTTTCACTGAAATCAACAGGAGCTCCAGGAATGCAAAAGAAATATGCACTGGGAGAGATGGGCCCAGAGCATTTTGGTGGTGCTTATTGAAGCACAGTGTTGTAGTGGAGGGGCAACAGCTAAGTGTATGATTATCGACCGCTGCGTTTGGATTTGCTCTGAGAACTCTGCTACATAAGATAGTCCGGCTCAAAGGACATCAATCATTTGGTGCAACACTCTGTGTCTTACGGGCTTAATGGCCTTTGAATCCAAAGGGCCAAAAGCTGCCCTCTGAAGTGAGCAAAGGACTCTTCAAAGGCTGGAGGAATACTTATTTTTGATTCACAAATAATAAACAACCTAAGAATAAGATAATTAAAGTAGCGTACAGGTTCTGACCTTCAAAGGATCAATAAACAAATGCATCTCCTGCTCTGCACTTTAGCCACTGGAGCCAAACCCCATGGTTCTACCCTCAGTTTAGTCCCTCAGCTTAATCATCTTTTGATTGGCCATGGAATGTGTACCCAACTATAGTCAACAGTCTTACACACATATATATGTCCCGTATTTCTATTTGTACAAAGAATTGTATTTTCATCCTGCATATTCTCTTTTCAAAATTAGCCTTTGTTTATCATTTATAAATCAAGACAACATTATTCCTTCTCCCAAAATGCAGGGTCATTCAATACAACTTGTTGGAAACATCCTGCTTGGCTGAAAATGTTTATGAGCTATAATCATAGAAAATAAAGGGATATTATAATAAGAAGTCAATCTTTCAGTTTAATTGCAGAACACTTTTTAAGCTATAGAAAATTGTGAATTTGAGTTCTGAAGTGGAAATAAAGTTGGCAGTTTCAGACTGCATATCACAGAAAATGAGTTCTTTTTCTTCATTAGAAAAACATATCTGCAAGTAATAAGATATTATGAGTAAATATTAAAAGAATACATTGCACTGGGCTGTGTGTAGCTACAGAATACGTTATATCTTTAAATTATTTCTAAATCACCAATTTAGAGAAAGTCCTGCTCCTGGCATTACTAAATTATAATCTGTATTCTTATCCTACAGAAGTAAAGAGGTATCAGCTCACTTAGGATAATTGCCTGATACAACCAGAACAGGATTAAGGAAAATTCATTATGGTATTACACTGTTATATTTTGAAATTATTCTTTGTTTCCTTTTTGAAAAATGGCTTGAAAATGAGCAGAATAATGTACATACAAGGAAAGTGTTAACTAAATTGTCAACTCTCAGTTGAAGGAAGGAAATTTGGAATATTCTGTGCTGAAGCCTTTACTGCTAAAAGAGCATTAAATAGGTGAAGAAGCAACACTTCTAGTGCATGATCACAGAGCCCCAGAGAGGACAGAAGCATAGGAAGGGAAGGAGGGGCTTTCAGCTGTCAAGAGAGGAAAACACAGTCCCTCTGCATATTGGAAAACAAATATGCCAACTCCTTGCCGTGTTATTTAAACAAAAGTATTTTTCCTATAAGTAAGATAAACCCTTCAAAAGTGGCACTATGAAATGGAACTATCTGTTGAATATCTGCTCACTGTTCTAGGAACTGTGAGGAAACAAAATAGAAAAAAACCAAATCTCTATCAATGAGAACAAACAATAAATGTTACCAATGAAAACCAGAGAGAAGGCAGGAGAAAAGCTAACGCTCAGGTGGGTCAAGTTTGTTCCCTTTCATGGAGAACACACAATGACAACTCAATCACGATGATAATGGGCCAAACACCTGAAGCCAGTAAGAGGGGTGGGCAGGCAGAAATCCAGGGGAGAGCCTTCTAGGAGGGAGCAGTAAGTGCAAGGCAGTGAGCTGGTCTGGAGCACTTGAGGACTACAAGGTAGGGCCAAGTGGCCAGAGACGGGCAATAAGTGGGAGTGTAGCCAGGCCTATGTCGTCAGGAGAGAGGGGTGAGAAGGGTGGGAAATCATACATCTTCCTAGGACCTGGGCTTGGACTGGGGGAGGGGTCTGGCCTGCATTCAACACAGAAGCACCCTGAACTGACTCTGCTCTTCATCAAGCTCTCTCTGGTTTCTGTGAGGGGCAAGGATGGAAGCAGAGAGACCCCTGAGGAGGCCGCTGCTATTTGCAGATGAGAAGTGACCAGCCTGTCTGCAATGGAGGGAGAGGAGGTTGGACCATGGATACCTGATACATGCAGTGCTAGCGGGATCCCCCAGTGGACTGGATGGTAAGTGAAAGAGAGAGGCATCAAGAATGATTCCAAGGGTTTGACCTCAGCAATTGCCAGTTGGTATTCAATGAGATGAAGGGGTCTCAGTGAAGCAAGTAAGAGAGGAAGATCAGGGATTGAGCTAGGAGACAGTAAATATGAGTTGCCTATTAAGCCTCCAAGTAAAGGTGTTAAGGAGGTGGGAGAGTTCAAAAGGAGGTCTGAAGAGCAGATATCAATTTTTGGAGTAAGGGTACACAGATGACATTGCGAACTGATTCTGGGGAGGCCTTCAAGGAACTGACTGTGGAGGGAGACATGTCCGGAGAGCTGCAGCATTTTAGGAAAGAGACAGGGGAGAAAATAGCCAATGAATGGCACAAGAGAAAAATGTGGTGAGTGGGGTGTCCTGAAGATCTACCTCACTGATATCGGGGTTCAATAAAATGTTCATGCATTTTTTTGTAAATGTTAAAGTGCTAGATAAACGCTGACTTACTACCTTTGGGACCAAGTGGACTTTGCTCCATCCATTGAGATCATTCTTTCCAGCTCTTCTTAGATTAAAAAAAAAAAAAATCCACTTTCAACTTAGTCAAGGTTAGTCTCAACTGAGAATCTGGAGACACATTCCTGGGAATCAGAAACTCTGCCTACTTTTGACTTGTTAGATAGCACTTTCTAACAATATTTATAGCCACCCATAAGCAGGGGAAGGGAAGAAGGGCTAACTCACATTGATCACTAGATATTACAATTGAAGATTTATGTTCATGCTTTTGTTTAATCCAAACCACAACTTCACAAAGCAGGATTCATTTTCCCTGTTGCAGAAATGAGAATGTGATCCTGAGAGAGGTGATGTAACTCAGCTGAGTTCACGCAGTGCCCTCGCCATGCACCTGCGGTCTCAGCCACTTAGGAGGCTGAGGTGGAAGGATCCCTTGAGCCCAGGAGGTGGAGGTTGCAATGAGCCAAGATCATGCCACTGCACTCCAGCCTGGGTGATGGAGTGAGACCCTGTCTCAAAAAAAATTAATAAAGAAAAATAAAGAAAAGAAAAGATAGTTGCTGTAATAATTCAAAAATAACTAGACTAAAGTTCAGTCCTACCTGATAGGCTGGAAAGGCTGTTCACATATCTTAATCTTTCCAGGACAGGTCCATTCCATCTGACCTCTCTACCAAGACTGTGCTTCTAAGACTGACAATTCGGTCTTAGGGGAAATAAAAAATTTAAAGAGAACTGGAGGAAAACACTTCCCACCAATTGGAGAAAGGTGTCTTAAAGCAGCAGTCCCCAACCTTTTTAGCACCAGGAACTGGTTTCATTGAAGACAATTTTCCCACAGAGGTCAGGAGGGGATGGTTTGGGGATGATTCAAGAGCATTACATTTATGGTGCAATTGAGTTCTATTATTACTATTACATTGTAACATATAATGAAATAACAACTCACCATAATGTAGAATCAGTGGGAGCACTGAGCTTGTTTTCCTGCAACTAGATGGTCTCATCTGGGGGTGATGGCAGACAGTGACAGATCATCAGGCATTAGATTCTCATAAGGATCATGCAACCTAGATCCCTCACATGTACAGTTCACAATAGGATTTGCAATCCTGAGAGAATCTAATGCTACCATTGATCTGATGGGAGGTGGAGCTCAGGAGGTAATGTGAGTGATGGGGAGTGGCTGTAAATACAGATGATGCTTTGCTTGCTCACCCATTGCTCACCTCCTGCTGTGCGGCCCTGTACTGGTCAGTGACCCTGAGGTTGGGAATCCCTGTCTTACAGGAATCAGTCCTTGGAGAGATCTCATTTCTGTGCTGGGAAACGTGGCATAAGCAGGAAGAAAGAAGATAACGATGGAGCCAGAGGAGGAGCCAGTATGATTCGCAAGATAATTTGAAAAGAGAGGGCAGAGGCATGGCTGAAATATTATAACTGGCCAAGATTTGTATCCCAGCCTGGCCACATAAAAACTGAATGCTTCAAAGAGCCAAACACTCACCCAGTGCTTGATATCTGCCAGGGAGCCATCGAAGTGTCCTTAATGTGCACTAACTTGTTTAGACTTCAAACATTTCTGAGGATGTTTGTGCTATGGCAATGTTTCCATTTTACAGAAGAGGAAACTGAGGCATGGAGAAGCCTAGTAACTTGCAGAGTAACTCCAATAGTTTGGCTCCAGAGTCTGTCATTTCACAGCCAGGTTCTGGGCTTTCCATCAACCCCCAGCGAGTCACCTCCCCTGAGCTTCAGTGTACTCATATGAAATGGGGACCACAGTGCTGGTTTTGTTGCATGGTTAGATGGGAGATAATGCCTGAATGACTGTCACAGAGCTGGACTCAGGGTGGGGTGATGATTACAATATTACTATTAATCTTGAATTAATTCTCTCTTTTGAGAGGGATTTTTCTAAGCTCCCTTGCCAGCCAAGTGTGGAGCAGAAAAGCATTTGCTCAAACCTCCTTTATGATCTCTCCTCACCACCTCCCTCCTTGTGTCCATGAAGCCTCCCCCAGCTCCGGCAACTGTTTAGTGCTATCCTTTGTGTTCCATAAGGCTCATGTCAGAATTTATCATGACACATTTTGCATTAGAATGGAACTATTAATTGTCCACCGACTTTGCTAGATTGTGAGCTCCTTAAGGGACAAATCTTCCCTTCTGCTTTCTTGTGACTACCTGCATCTCAAGAGCCACCTGTGATGGTACACTCTCAATAAATATAGGCTTTCTAAATGAATAAATGAATACATGCCACCAGAGTGTTTATGCTTCCAGAAATCCTGCTCCAATCCTGTTCCTATTCAAAGAATCAACTGGGAGTGACACACAGCTCTGTTTTTCTTTGTTCTGATCTGTTCAGGTCCGATTAATGTATTATTTTTTATTACTAATCAAAAACATCTTCAGAAACTTTTCATCCGAAAGTTTTTTTTTTGTATAAACCTATCTATCTCCTCCAAATCACTATATCTGACACAGTGTGTTTTTTAGTCTCTTCTAACCAAATGATATTGATAGAAATTTGTTGCTTTTGAGAACCTAGGTGTATTTCTCTTACAAATTTCAAAGGGAATAAAGTGAAAGTATTATCAAGAAGTGGGGAGAATTCATATGTCAGGTGCAGCCCATCCTTGATTCGAAACCTATAGGCAGAGATGTGAATGGTCAGTAGGGCTAAAGGATTTCTGTGGTTCCTGCAGAACCAGGAGCCACTGAGGTGCCAAGACAGGGCCTTACAGATGTTTCAGGAAACCGAGCACCCAGAGGTGTGTCTTGCCCGGTTCACCAGGTGCTTCCTACCCAGGCACTGCCAGCAGGACAGTCCTAGTTCTGCACCAGCCCCCTGCCTCTCCTCTGCATCCTGCTCCTTCACCTCCAGTAGCAGGCAGGAGCCAGTGGACTATGCTTAGAAACAGCCAAACCAACGAGGGAGCCCA
Source organism: Theropithecus gelada (assembly GCF_003255815.1). Classification (NCBI taxonomy): domain Eukaryota; kingdom Metazoa; phylum Chordata; class Mammalia; order Primates; family Cercopithecidae; genus Theropithecus; species Theropithecus gelada. The sequence goes on along the minus strand of NC_037670.1, from coordinate 62,764,981 downwards.
AGAAAAAGGATCGAGGACCTCTTGATCATTAGTTTTCAAAAACAGCAGAGGCAGAAGCTGGAAGTCATGAAAATTGGGAAAAAGAAACCAAAGAAGCAGTGTCTTTGTTGCAAGTTTCATCCAAGTTCTGGATCTTTCTTCTCCTGCTCCTGTTCATTTTCAGATGAAACTAAATGAGTTCTCTTAGGTTAACATTATACAAAGATACAAATTAATATATAAATAAGATAAAATTTTCTTTTTAGCAAAAAAAAAGAAACTTTTGCTGTTATTTAAAAATATTCTTGATGTTTTCCAACCATCAGGGGAAACATGCACTTTTCATTGCTGTTAACAGATTTTTTTATTGAAGAAAAATACAATTATGATAACAACTTCCATACATTATTTCATTTTATTTTACATAATTCTATCAAGACCATTGTGAAGTAGATATGCTCTGCAGATGAGAAACTGAAGCTCAGACTTTAAACAACTTGCCAAACACAGTTAGTAAGAAACAAAAGTATTAACGATATCATGTCACCTCAATCATCTTTTTACTTTCCTTTGAAAGTAAAAAAACTCACTCTCTTTTGAAAATCCCATCCAGGTTCTACCTGGACAAAAGTGTCTAGCTGCCTCTCTTTCTATAGTGAGCTCTGAATAAGTAGCCTCTGATTAATCCTATAGGTGGTCTCTATTCTTTCAATAATACAGCCTCAAAAGAAGAAAAATTGGTGATTTAGCAATTACTGTCTGAATAAATTAAACAGTGTTTTATTTAACAATTTAACATTGTGAAGAGGGCAATATATGAATTAATATATAAACAAAATAAAATGGCTTTAGACATAAAATGAAAAAAAAAGTTTTACATGTTTCAATTTCTCCCTATATGCTTTCCCATCCATTGTGCACTTTACTGTTGTCCCTAAGGGTTTGAACATTTGATTAATATCACCTCTCTGGTCCCTTTGAGTCTATCCACAGACCCCAGGTTACAATAATGTAAACTTGACTTCCTTCAACTCCACCCACTTGGGGGCAAGGGTAAGGCATGGTAACTTCAGCCTGACTGCTGTTTTGTTTTATTTTTGTTTTGTGATAGGGTCTTGCTCTGTCGCCCAAGCTGGATTGATTGCACTGGTGCCAATCATGGCTCACTGCAGCCTCAAACTTCTGGGCTCAAGGGATCCTCCTGCCTCAGCCTCCTAAGTAGGTTGTTGGGACTGCAGGTGCATTCCATGACACCTAATTTTTAAATTTTTAATACAAATGGGGTTCGATTTTTAAAGTTTAAAATTTTTTTATACAAACAGGGCCTTGCTTTGTTGCCCAGGCTGGTCTGGAACTCTTGGCTTGAAGTCATCTTCCCACCTTGGGCTCCAAACGCAGGTGTGAGTCACTGTACCCAGCCAAGGAGCCTGACTCTACACAGAGCACTCCTCATCTCATTGGGACATTGGTTGGGTTAGCAGGGAACAACAGTTCCTACTTGGAGAGTATTCCTCTCTGTCAGGCATGTGGCAAGGTCTTCCATATGTGATCTACTTAACCCACAAACAACCACATCAGGAAGGTCATATTATCACCAATTTACAGATGGGGAAACTCAGGCTTCCAGAGAATAAGGACCTCAGTCAGATTCATAAGCCCTAACTATCTGGGCTCTTAACCCCACGTGCTCCAGCCTCAGTGGGCTACATCTTGGTGAGATGCCTATGTTTTGGTCCACTGGTCCACTCCTGAGGACCAAGGCACAGGTTTAGAGAGACATACCAGGAGCTAAAGGTACTTCTGCATCCAAGAAAAAGAGGTTTCAGTGTCCCCTTTACATTGCTGGCCTCCCTCTGGGCCTTGTACCTTATGTTTATTGCCTCATTTAATCCAGGTAAAGACTCATTAGGATTCGTGGCATGTATTCTTTTTACAGACAAGGAAGATGACGCTTAGGAGTTTGGATAACCTGCCCAAGGTCACGCAGTGGAGGAGAGAACTAGAAGGTAAATCAATGCACCTTTCACTACCTTCCCCTTCTCCCGGCTGTAGCAGTGAGTAACTGGCTCAGGCTTGCCCAGCGGAATGCCCTTCAGGACACACTGAGTACTGTAGTAAGAGCTGCATATGCGCCCAGGAAGAATGTGGACAGACACTGTTTGTGATTCAGGGGTAGAAGGGCCTCCTCCCAGGGGCAGCAGAGGCAGATCCTGTCTCTGGTGTGCCCCGGTCCCCGACCTGGAGGCCTCCTGGGCCAGGCCACGACCTTCCCCGGTGGCGATGGTCACCAGCCATGCTCGACTGCCCTGAAGGGACATTTTCTGCTTATTCCCTTGCCCGGCTGTGCCCTCCACCTGGAAGGCCTGTGCCCTCTTCGCCTGCATTTCCTACCCTGAGGAGGCTCCCTTGGTCTTTCATCGCTCTCCCTGTTGATCTTCACGCCTTCCCAAACCACCGCGCCCAAGCAAGGGCACACCCTCGGCCCTCTTCACAGGGCGCTCCTCCTCACAGGGGTGCCTGAGAATTTTATTCTGTGCCTTCCTGGTGGCTCCTACAAGTCTGGAAGGGCAGGAGGCGCATCTCACTCCTCTGGGTCCCCTCCCCTAGCGCCTGGCGGGAGCCCAGGCTGCATGTGTGGAATTCATGACTTTTTCTCTCCTGCTCAAGCTGAACACACTGCTGGCTCCTGCTCGGGTGGAGCCCGGCTAATCAGAATGAGGGGCTCCCCGTAGGGCGAAGGGGTGCGCTGTCAGAGGTGGCATTCCCGTTTTACGGAGACACACGGTGTCTTACACGCCAGGGAGAGGTCTGAGACGCAAAGAGCCGTCGAGCGGGCTGCGGGATTGCTTCGCTGTCACCTCCGCCTGCAGCCACCCTTCCGCACGCACTTGCGTGTGCACCCAGGCCAACATGGAAGGCGCCATCCTAACTTCTGCCGTGAGCAGGTGGGAGGGAAGAGAGACGAGAGGTATTCCATTGGTTGTCTGGGAAAATGAATTGCACCTTCCCCTCCCTTGCGGAGGATCAACTTTTCCCACCCCCTCGGGTGGGCACTCGCATCCTGGGGCCGGAGCCCGAACCCGGGAGCCAAGGGGCCCCAGTTCCAGGGACGTGAAGCTGAGCGTACAGCGGGCGCTCCCAGACACTGGGGAAAGTGCTTTACGGTGTCCCGAGTCCCTCGAGTCTCGCCAGCTGGGCGAGCGTGCGGGTGCCCCGACCGACTAGCGGCCCGGGGTGCAGGGTGGCGGGCCCAGCGGAGCGCGTCCCCCTCCCTTTCCTGGGGGTCCGCACGTGTCGTCCGCGCCGCCCTCCCCACCACGAGTAACGCGCGGGTCCCCCAGCCCGGTGGCCGAGCTGGGCTGCCCGGCCCGCGGGCACACCGCCGGCGGCCGCATCCCGTGCGGGGCCGCGGCGCGATGCTGCGCTGGAATGAGGAAGCGCGGCGGCAAGGGGAGGGCCCGGGCGCGGTGCGCGCGGGGGTGGCGGCGGCGCGCCGAGCGGGCCCGGCGCGGGCGAGCGGGCTGCAGCCGGCGGCGGCGCCAGCAGGTACGGCCCGCGCCCGCCGCCGCCCGGGCGGCCTTTTGGGGGCTGAGCCGGAGCCCGGCGCTGTTGCAAAGTTTTCGTGCGCGGCTCCGCTGGCCCAGAGTTGCGGCTGAGACCGGCGCCGCGCGAGCCGGTGGACTCGGCGACGCCGGGGGGACGGGACGACGCGCCCTCTCCGTGTCCCGCTCTGCGCCCCTCTGCGTGCCCCTCTCCGTGTACCGGAGCAGCGAGCGGGGAGGCGGCCGAGACTTGCGCGCAGGGCCAAGCCGGCTGCGGGGCAAGTGGAGAGGGGACCGCCAGCGTGGGTCACCCCAAAGTTTACGGGGCGGCAGGGCGCGCGCTCCGGCCACCCGCCGCTCTGGGCGGCAGCAGGTGGCAACGCGAGGGCGCGGCGGGGGCGGCCGACGCGGAGGGGGCCAGGTACGCGGCCCGCGGGCGGCGCTGTGCACGCGGGGCAGCCGGTCGACCGGGAGCGCGAAAGCCGGGTCTGAGCCGGCTGGGGGCGGGGAGTGTGGCGGAGAAATGGGGAACAATGCGAGTGAGCAACTTCAGGAAGTCATTGTGAAAGAAAGCTGGGAAGAGCTCCGCGGCCAAGTTAGCAGGACACTCTAACAAGTGCCTGCGCGGCCCGCGCCCGGGGCGGTGACTGCGGCGACCCCCCTGGGTCCCCGCGCAGCGCAGCCCAGCCTGGGCGGGACGCTCGGCCGCGGCGAGGCGGGCAAGCCCGGTAGGGCAGAGGGAGCCCCGGCTCCGAGGTTGCTCTTCGCACCCGAAGATCAGTCTTGGCCCCAAAGCGCGACGCACAAATCCACGTGAGTGTTTTCAAATTGAATTTCAATAGGAAAACTTGGGGTAACTGGTGAATTTAAAAAAAAAAAAAAAAAAGTAAAGAAAGGCGGTAAGATTGGTAATCCCTGGTGTCGCTCCAGTCCGCCTCTCCTTTCTGAGGACAGTGAGAGCATTGACTTCTGTCAAGCGTCTGCCGCTCTGCACTGTGCCAGCAGGTGCAGGACCAGGCCGGCATGGGACACTTCTGAGCAGCCCCACTGTCACCAGGAGAGGAGTTCTAGCTCCCAGCCATGTTGAAATTTATATAGACCTACATATACCCACAGAAGTCAGCCTTTATAAAGTCGTGTGTAAAGAGTTTTCCTTGTATTTGAGCCGAGAGCTTCCTTTTTATACTATAAATATGATGAGATCGAGTCAGAACTTGATTTCTACAAGAGAGGAATTATCCCGGCTTCGAAAAGTTAGTCCTTTTGCTGACCGCAGGTTTGGCGCTCAAGTCACCAAACCTTCTCAGGAAAACCCTTAGTAATATTAAGGCATCAGGTTACTTGCGGTTATGTTTGAAATGTATTTTAAATATTTGTCAAGCATCGCTGCTGATGCCTAAGCAACCTCGTGAAGGCTTGTTTTTCCTACTAATTTGGAGGCACAGAGTATGGCATCTAATGACCGAAACCCGTAGCGATTCCATAGGGTCTGACCAGGCACAGCTTTCAAATGCAGCTTCCCTCTCTCTAGGGACTGCAGCCCACCCAGACTGAATTTCAATGCGGCGCGCTCTGCTTAGGTTACCCACTCACAATTTCCCACTGCACCGCAGGCAGTATGTTTCAGCTTTGAAATACCTTGTTTTAAACTTCGAGACAAAATGGTGTTGAGGAAATGTCTCCTTACTAGTCCCATCAACTTCTGTTAAAAGAGGAAAATTTATGGAAGTTGAAAATACTGCGTATGATGTTTAAACTTTCATAGAAATTCAAATGATTTTAAGGCCAGGTTCAGTTTGGTTATGAGCTGAGTGGGGGGAGAAACCCACATAAAAATGTCCTGGGTCCTCTTGAGTTTATTTCTTTGTTTGAAGATGTTTGTTCAATGAGGTTTATTGTACTCATCTTTTATGTGGAGTTCTAAAAAGTAACAATTTTGTATTATTTATATTAGAATGTGTCAATTTCTGTGACAAATCAGATCAAATTGGGCTGCGGCTTAAAATGTACACGAGGCAAATATTCATGACAAGAAGATTCACCTTCTTACGCTGGCGTCTTGTAAAACGCAGAACACGTTAAAGAAATACTGTGTACACATACAAATAATGATGTCACATTAAAAATACTACATTATTCTTGCTTGATAGAATGTATCTGATTTCAAATTTCGCCATGAACATATCTCATACCTTTTTTACATGAAAAAAAAATTGTGCTTCTGAGTCTCACAGTCAATCAGAGCTGATGACCAGAACATTTTATTGAACTCAATGGTCATGTTTTCTTCCCCTTTTGTTTCATGGTGAGAGTTGCAGGAAGGAGTTTAGAAACTCTCCAGTACTTGTTTAATTCATCAGTGTTTTAATTAGAGTGCTACCTCTTGGAAAACTACGCACTCCCCTATTGCAGAAACATCATAGCAATAATCACCCACCCTCAGGGTCTCCAGGAGACCACAAGGGCTGCAGATAAAAGTGTGGATGTGTTAGGTTTGACCCTTTTGAAGAGTTTTACACAGACTCCTAAAGAGAAGATCAGCTGTGGCCGTTTGTAGCCATATCCTTTGTCGAAAAACTAAGATCGTAGTGAATATATTGATTGGCTAAGAGGTCTAAAGCCCTGTTGTACTGCAGACCACTGTCTTCCTTGTTTGACTAGAGACTTAGAGTTTGAGAACAGTGGTTCTTTGGTTTGGATACATTTTTTGTTCTTGATTTGGATGTATGTGTTTCATGCGTGGTTAATGTAGCATATTTTCAATATAAATGTCAAAAATTTTGAAATAGGAAAGAACTCTCTATATTAATATATGTATACACGCACTTCCAGATTATGCCTATCTTAACAGATACATGAAATAAAGAAATACCATGTACATATACACACACACAGAGCATGCACACAGAGTGGAGTGAGAGGCGTGGGGCAGTGTGGAAGAGTTTTAACATCAAACAGACCTGAAATGAGTATTAAAGGCCCCCTTTATTTTTAAACTTTTACTAAAACAAGATGGATTTCCCTATGTTATATAATGGTGAACTTTAGGCATAAATAACGTTTTTTGAGTGTTGCATAATTGTATGTATTAATGTAATGTAACTGCAGTTAACTAAGAATTCATCAAGGATAGCACTGTTTTGTGGCATTTTTTTTCCTCCTCTATTGGAATTGTGAAATAATTTCACTATGAAATAAGTGTTGGTTCTTGTCATATTCTAAGGGAGATTGATGTAGTGGCTGCACTCCAGCTTACAGAAGGTAAACCACGACCTTTTTGTGTTCTCTGAAAACGCTTGTCTTCCGATGCCTCTGTTTCTGAGACTGACAAGCACTCTGGGGTACTGTGACGCCTGCTTCTAGCAGCAGAGTTGCTGCAGCTCCTGTCCTGGCTGTGAACATTGTTCTCTGTCTGGTGTCTTTGCGTTCATAATTACAGAGACTTCTGCTCTATTCCATTTCATATTTGTGCTGAATAATCATTCCATTTTATGGGAGAAAATACAAGATGTAAAAGCAACAAGTGACCCATCCTTTGAAGCTTACAAGAAGAGAAACATACATCTATTTCACATCTTAAAAGCAGATCAGTTTTATTTTGCTCAGAAAGGGCACATGTACATTTTTGATCTAGGTCTTAGAAACAGAGTTTCAGAGGATCAGCATTATACACACTGTCTCTCCCTCTCTCTCTCTCATACACACACACACACACACACACACACACTCTTAAAATTCAGATGAGGAACAAGATAGGAATGAGGTTTTGTTAGGGACGTAGAGCACCTAAAACCAAAGGATATCGACAGTAACAAAACTATGTTTACTGTGGTGCTGACTGAACACTCATGCTGGTATCTTCGTGTGGACCGTGGCTTTCTTGTATTTCTTTGCAGTTTAATAAATGACTTCATACCTCAGGTTACCTTTCCACATCCCCTGGAATATATGTTTATGTCCTTAAAGTGTCAGTGTCATCACTTTAGTAGCTTTAGTTTGAGTTTTTAAATGTTTGGTGATATTCCAACAAATATTTTTAAGACATTATGAAACCGTATGAAGTGCTGCGTATTACAAGTGAGATACAACAGCAAACAGAAGAAGGTTTGCAGAAGGTTTTTAAGTGGCGAAGTTCGGGCCTGCCCATTTTGGTGTCTCCTTGGTGGTTACTCCTGAGAAGGGCCTGGAGGAAAAGCAACTGAGGCCTAATCTACAGGCAACTGCCAAATTGTTTCAGTTGATGTTTTTTCCCTCTCATGTTTGACTATGATAAATAGGTAGATGCCAGAGGAGTCTTCAGCCAACCACCTGTTAATAAACTGTTAAAAATCGTGCAAACCCTAGGTCACAGGTGTGGGGGCCATTTGTCCTGCCTGTTAACAGGCCTGGCCCTAATTCTTTTCTCCCATGGCCATTTCTGCCTTAGGGGAACTCACAATTCCTGTTGACTAAAAGAGCACCCTTTTCCACCACAAGCCTGACAAATCAGACGTCCACATAATTTCTGAACTCATTTTGGTTACGACAGGAAGCACAGGCTCCCTTCCTGTCTGTGTTTTCCTAAGAGAAAACGGTCTTCCCTCCTTTTTTGCATATTTGGCAAGTGGTTCCACCTTTCTCTGCACCCTGGTGGAGTGTGAAGGCAGCAGTGGAACCTTCTGGAGGAGGAAGAGGACACAGAGGCCCTGTAGCCAGGCACCAAGATCCCTCCCAGGTGGCTGAGTCTGAGGGAAACTCCGAGCACCCCTGGGTCCTCAAAGTCTGGATTTGTGTGGAAAAGGCAGCTCTCACTTGGCCTTGGTGAGGCCTCGGTTGGTTGGTGAGTGCCACATAGTTTCTTTGTGTACTTGCATGGATTGGAATAGCCAGTGTGTTCTTCCCTCTTCCCTGCTGGTGTTTCCACAGTGGGTGGCCTGAACCCAGAGCAGCTCCCCATATCCCTATGCAGGCCACCTGTCTCGGGTGATGGAGAGCATCATTATGCTCCGTCTGCGCGCTCTGCTTTCGGATGGCCCCATGCTCCACCTCCTGATAGCTCGTGGCGCGGGGCCACGGCTTAACGAATGGCTGAAAATGGGTCCTAATTAGTGGAAAAGTGCTTTCTTCATATTTTCTCACTCAAGTGTGCAGTGATTCATTTTTCTTATGCAATCATCTCGCTGCTAAAGTAAATCTGACTGTCTTCCCGCCATTTCACACCAAAAGTTAACTCTAACGGGTAGGAGGTTAGATTCGTTGAGAGCAATGCAGTAAGAAGAGGGGACCCAATGTGGGCTTGTCTGTCTGGTCTTCCTCTCTTCCTTTTTTCTTCCCTTCTCTTCTCTGTGTTTCCCTTCCCTCCACTTGCCTTTCCTTTCCTGTCCTTCCCTTCCCTCCCCTCCCCTCTTTCTTTCTATAATTGGTGGGGGTTTTGCACAGACTGTCGAAACACTGAGAACTGCATAAAGTGTTTTTGAATGGGCTTACACATATTGAAGTAGATTTTTATACTCCAACTTTGAGATCACACACTAAAATCTATACCTTTACAGCATTTTCTGTTAGTTTGAAACTATTTGAAAATGAACAATGTGGTTTAGATTAAAATCCTGTTCTGAAGCTAGGAGTTCCACTATGAATATTGATTTATCAGTTTTTGATAAATTTTTGTTGTTATACCAGATTTTCACTGGCAAACCTAGAACAAATGAAATTCCACATAAGATACTTCCCTAGACCTAACGGGAAAAATGTTTAATTTAGAGTCTTTAGGAGAAATGAGAATGAGGAATTGACCTTTTGTAAGCTTACTTCTGAGGCACTCTGAAGTGTGTTCCAGTGCTTTTAATGGAAACTAGAGAGAGCCAGCAAACCCCTAGTGCGAGCCCCACTTTTAACCTGAGAAAGTGACCTTTTCCTCCTCCTTTGTGCTGAGTTTTGCGTAGGGCACAAAATTAAACTGATATTCAAAGAGATTCACTGCAAAAACGTATTGATACATTGTGTATTCCATTTCATTAAATTAAAAACATACTGCTAATTACCTCAGGTTGTTAAACATAAGGCAATTAATTATCATTTTAAAAATTGGTAGGAAGTTGTGAGTACTTTTGCAGTATGTTTTCCCGCTTTAGTATGAGGTTGTATATATTTGCTTGAACTTAAAGAATTTTCACTTTAACATCAGACAATGCTTTGTTAAAGAAATGAAATTTGCTAAAAAGGAACATGTAAAGTGAAACATTAAAAATAAATAATTTCAGCTTACTTAAGAGCTGCAGAAAAATCTGACTGCAGTGTTTAAAATGAATTTTCCCACATTTTGCTCTCTTATGGACAGGAGCATTTTCTGTCAGGTTATAAATAAAGATATGCCCATTTTTGTAGCCCCACAAATGAGGAAGTTGTAAGCTCTCTGAGGTTTTACTGATGAGCCCCCTCCCCCTGGGTTTGCATGAAGAGATCATAGGCCACAAGTAAAGGACTACAAAATGGGATCTAAACTATCCTGGTGGGGCCTGATTCCCACGTTTCACGTGGACCTTACAATGTGATGAATGGTTTTGGCATGAGGGTCTTAAGAATGCTTCCAGATTTGAGTTACAGGACAGCCAGCGCTGAGCTCCCTATTGCAGAACAAAATAGGAATCTAGAACTTTCTTGCTAACAGGATCCAGCTAAAACACCAACTTAGATTCTCAAATGATGTTCTTTTCTGTCATTATTTGATTGTTGTCAGTAGCAGTTATTGTTACCAAGTCATTGATGTATTTATTCTTCCCTTTGCCCTTCTGAGACACAACTCATTTTGACTTCAGTGGAACCCCTCAAAGGTGGGGTGATGAGCAAGGTGAATTTCCAGAGTAAAGCTACTAAGAGACCAAACTACCTGATCTTTGAATCAAATTCTATGTACTGTGGGCATAGTTCAACATAGATTAATTTCTTATAGTTGTTATGAAAAAAATTTCATCTCGATGATAGCTGATAATTTTGTGGGTGTCTTAAACAAAATGGAGGTCAGAATTCAGTCCCTTGGGGAAAATTTCCAGTTGGTCTGGAAACCAAGTGGCCTACCCAAGTTTGAAGACAGCAATCAGGATGTTTGCACCTTTGCATCCTCTCTGGAGCAAAGACTAAATACCCATTATTGTATATAGGTCAAGCCAAAGCAGCCTTTTATATTGCAAGGAATAAGAGGTAAATAGATATATGTGCAGCAATGAATCCCCTAATGTGTTTACTCTAGAATGCATGTTCTCTCTGTATATATAGGTAGATTTTGTAGATCTTGTCTTACCACCTGCTGATGGTAGATACTATATCTAAATAAGATGAGGAAAATTTATAGTACCTAGGAATGTGTCCTCAGTGGGCAAATCAATCAATCATGACTTCAAGTTATTTTTAATAAATATACACATATGGGTTCATAAACAGTGGGATGTTCCTGTGAAGATCTAAATCATTTTACTTCTTTGGGACTAAATAAAATATAGCTCTTGCCAAATAAACTCACACAAGCACTTATTTTAATAGAAGTCAAATGGCTTTGCAGAAATTTCAATTTTACAGGTGCATTGTTTGAAATGTTATGAGAATGCAAGTGGATTTCTCTATTATGTACAGTGTTAAGTTTCAGTCTCAAAATGTCCACCTGAAATGATTTACTTGTATGTTAAGATAATTTCACTGCTAAGAAGGCAAGATAAAGCATTCTTTGTGACACCATGTGCCCTTGCTGAGGGAAAAACTTACTGTTATAACTTTGTGTTTATCTCTCTTTAAAAAAAAATGAAGAAAAAAAACTTTGAAAATAATCGGAACACAACTCTTCCTGGGCTCCTCTGTCTCTTTATCTTATTATAATAAATTACAAAAAAAAAAAAAAGTGACCTGAGGCATATCTGTGCAGACCCTTCTTTTGGAGGCAGTTTCTGTGTTTTTTAAAGCTGTAGGTTCTATTTTCATTGCACTTCATATTGTTGCACAGCTCCTGGCCATGCATGAAGGTCTTCTGAAATCGGTAGGAGGGCAGAAGAAAATGATTCTAAATTTAGATTTTTTTAACTTAAGTGATGAAGTGTGAAACGCCATTTATATTTGAGGAAGCTACCTAGGAAGTGGCTGATGTCGATGGCCCAAATCAGAAGAGGGCCTGTAAAAGCCTCTGTCAATTTTGACTATGTATGCTTATCCCATGGCTGCTCAATAAACAGCAGTAGTAGTTGGAGAGCGGATGGTACAGTAGTATAGACAGGAAGCCTCTCCTCTCTGTGTGAACCGTGCACCCCATGAGAGGGTAGAGACAATACAATATGCCTGTAACGTCAGGACAGACAGTCATAGCCCGCTTGAACTCCAGCTCTGGGCTTCTTGCAGCAACAAACGTGAACACAAAGGACTGTCTCCAATTCCACTTTCTCTATTTTTAAAACAACTTTTTGGATACAGTATCTGCCATCTTTTCTTATACCTCTCTTTGAAACAGGTGGCTCCACTGTGGCATTTAAAATGTTCTGTTTCTTTTCCCTCTGTATCAAATACCTCTTTCCTAAGAAAACATTCAAACAGCATAGTTTTTAACTGTGTTTTGAAAGGTTTCCTTAGTTCCCTTTGACCCTTCCTCTTTTGCATATCAGTTCCTGGCCATAAAAATAAAAAATGCTAGGACAGAATTGCACATCTGAGCTGATTTGCCCTCAAAAAGTTTCACAGTGGAACAAACCGCAGGAGGAGTTTTCTGTGGCTCAGTTAAATGTCGGGGGAGGGTGGTGTGAAAGCCAAATTGGATTCCTGCTTTCCTGTTTAAATCTTGTTTTTCATTGTTATTTGCACCAGCAATACTCTGTGGAATAATCATGAAAATGTGTAGATTGGCAGCTAATTTTTGAAAAATGAAAAGAATCAGAAATGAAATAAGAGTGCTGAGAAGTTTTTATGTTCTCTCAACCTGTTTTGTCAAATTGTTACGAAAACCTATAAGGTCTCTTTGACTAGATACAAAGACTTTGCATATTGCCTTAGCTTTCTCTTGAAGCATTTCCTTTTTTAAAATACAGTGTAATTCACAGTGATATGATAGATTTGCAAAAGTAAAATCTACCAGTCTGAAGATGAAAGGACTTGTCTCTTCGCAGGAATAATGGGTTTTATTAAAGAGGTCTGTGACCTAAGGCATTTTAAATAAATTACAGGCTTGGTCCATGCCCTCCCGCCCCCGCCATGTATCTACTTCCTTCAATATAAGCATCATTGAGTATTTAAGGAAATAACCCCAAATGTAACTCTAGTGTAGCTTCACTTGTCAGGGAGGAAAAAGTAAATAGCATACATTTGGCCAAATAACCAGAAGTTTACTGTAGAAGTTTTATGATGAAATTTGCCTTCATTGCAGAGTATTACAAAGATCATATTAATTTCTGCAATATATAAGTAGCATCCATCCTCATCTGTCATGCATTTGGAGTGCGCGACCCCTGCAACAGGCTGCAACATTCTGATGGACAAGAGTGCTAGAGAGAAAGAGGCATCACCATCAGACTGCACGGGTTCAAGTCTCAGCTCTGTTGTTGATTAACTGTGTGACCTGGGGAAAGCTATTTCTCTTAGCCTTGGTTCTCTCTTCTATAAAATGGAGATAATAATGCAGATGCTTTGGGTTTAATTGGGAGAGTTAAAGACACATTTACATATTTTGCAAGTAGGTGTTGAATTCTAGCTCTACAGTGGACACTATGCAGGGTGCTCAAATGAACAAGTGGACAAGACAGACATCACCCATGGTCTTTATGAGGCTTAACCATTTGCCTCTTCAATGCTAGAAACTTAGTGGGTTGCTTAGACAAAGCCAGTGAGTACCAGTATCCTTTTCTTTGCAACCTTTTCCTAGCACGAAGTATTCAATACATGTTATGAAATATCTCTGGACAAAGAATCCCCCATAGAGTACCAGTGAAGAGGGAAGGCATTTGCTTAAAAACGAACCAACAGAAAGACACTGTAAGGCAGTTGTTTAAGTCTCAGGGAACTATAATTGTTTTCTTTTTCTTTTTCCTTTTTCTTTTTTTTTTTTTTTTTTTTTGTCTCCCTCTGTCACCCAGGCTGGAGTGCAGGGGTGCGATCTCGGCTCACTGCAAGCTCCGCCTCCCGGGTTCACACCGTTCTTCTGCCTCAGCCTCCCAAGTAGCAGGGACTACAGGTGCCCACCACCACGCCCGGCTAATTTTTTGTATTTTTAGTAGAGACGGATTTTCACCGTGTTAGCCAAGATGGTCTTGATCTCTTGATCTCGTGATCCACCTGCCTCGGCCTCCAAAAGTGCTGGGATTACTGGCGTAAGCCACCACGCCCGGCCAACTGCAATATTTTTAAAGCTTGTAGAAGTACTGTGTGCTACCAACAGATAGGCTAATTTTGAGTGACCCTCAGTACTTTGTACAGTTAATTTGGCATGCTGTGTACTTAGTGGCTTTTTAATAGCTGTAAATTTGGGCTGCTAGAAAAGTGGTAAAGTTGTGATTCTTGACAGGCATCTATCTGCATTTTAATTTTTACTTCATTTGTCTAGACTCAGCTTGTCAGAATTACGGGAGAGACTCCTTGTGTCAGGGCAAGCACTGTGAAGAGAGGTATTCACTGTCAGAAAAGAGAGGGGAGCTGGAGGCAGCTCAGAGGCCTGAGACCCGCCTCCACAGGGGCCCCAGCAGGCTCAACGCGGCTCTGATCAGACTCTCCTCTGGGGTGCTGCAGTTAGAATGAGTTCACTTCCTAGCCAGGCTTGCCAAGGCTCCTCACCTGGAAGCAGCAACTGCCCAGGGCTGTTGGATGTTTCTCCCCAGGGAACAGCCAGGTCCCAGTCCTGCCTCAGTGTGGAAGGAGGAAAGGCAGGGTCCAGGAAGCTGTTTCAGGACAGGCCCAAGGTCCCCCAGGGACGCCTTGCAGGGTCCGGGGAGGCTGTAAGTGAGCACTGCCCACACAGCCTGGAAGAGGCCCCTGTGCTGTCGACTTGCCCGGCTCCTAGTCCGGCTTCTGCTCCTCCTTTGTAAAGTTATGGATATGCTAATAGTTTATAACTGAAACTAGGAAAGTAAGTCCTATTTGACACTGTTTGGTCAGAAAGAGGGAGAGAAAGGAGAAGGGCGGAGAGAGACTGAGAGAGAAACAGTCTCTCTCAGACAAAGGGAGGCAGAGGGAGGGAGGGAGAGACAGAAAAAGAGATGGGAGGTAGGTGTGGGAGGAGGGAGAGATGGAGAAGGCAGAGGAAAGACAGACAGAGATTTAGACCTTCCAAGTCAGTGAGCAGTCCAGAGTGGGAGCAGAGGGTGCCTGATGGCTTGTGACTGCAGACTCCACTCTCCGCTCCTAGAGGCACAGCCATGGACAGCTTCTGTCACGTTGGCCCTGCACTTAATCTCTGCATCTATTTCCCCTTATGCAAGATTCAGAACTGCGTGCTCCAAAAAAACAATAAAAACATTCATGTTCGTAAGAATTGCACAGGTGAAAGGTAGTTTGCTGATATTGTTGTATTTTCTACTATCGATTCTTTTAGCTCTTGCCTGAAATTGTTTGGGTTTCCCAGGCAAAGTAGAAAACTGCAGTACGTTTCTGTGAAATAATTATTCCTTCTGGCATCTCCCTTTACGGACCTACTGATCTTGATTTTTCATTTAGGTGAAAGTTTGTGAAAACATGCCATTAGCTTGCTTTTGTGATTAACTCCTTTTACTGAATGTAAGCTCCTTTTAAGCTGAAGCCGTATCAAGCTTAAATTCCCTGTTTTACTTGGCACTCTGTGTTTCTTCCATGTGGGAGAAGAGGGACTCAGTAAGTGCTTTGTAAAATACACAGCCAAAGTGATGCACGTGCTAACAAAGGAGTGTGACAGGACGTAAGTGCCCTTCTAGACACTTCAGGCTCCCTTTTGTAAGCTGTCTTGGAAGAGGCCACGTTTCCTTTCCCTCAAACAGTTTCTCATTGTTTGATTATTCTTTTAGCCTTTCTCTGGAAGCAAAGCCACTTTTACGAGAAAGTCACTGCTTTTCATCTCAAGAGATGCAAGTTTGGAGTTTGGGGAAGTTTTCAGGAGCCCGTCAAGTCATCCTTTATGATGTCAGACGAGTCAGGCCACGGAATTCACAGGGCTCAGTGCAGACTGAAAAGTCGAGGCTTCTTGTTCAGAAATTATTAAAAATTTTGGTGAACATCACACCAAGCAAAGAGATCCCCTAAGCACCAGCCCCCAAGCAACTGCACTCATAAGCCCATGAAGCCCCCTGCCGTCAGAAACAGTGTGGTTGAAATTGTGTATGAACTTGGAAGTGAGGTGGATTGCAAAATGCAGGTCTCCATGCTGGGGCAGGAAGTGGTGATAGGGCATTGAGTGGAAATGTCCAGCAGGCCCACGTGCGAAAATGCAGAGCTCTCTGCCTCTTGCAGACTTGGCTGCTAACCATAGACTCTCTCCAGGAAGGTGCTCGCTGTGGTGTGATCTGCTGCCCACCCCCAGCTCCCTCCAGGAGACTGGTGCGGGGACTGTTTGCAAATGACTGCAAAAGTAAGAAGGTTCCCACAGAGCCGAGCTTGATTTGGGTACCAGCCGAGGACAGTTTGTCAGGATTCTGGCTTGAAACTGTTCTCACATCTCACCCCCTGAAAGGACGAATGTGTCTGGAGGACTTAGCATCGATCACCTCTGTCTCCATGCAGCAAACTCAGAGGCTCACCCCACATTCCACTGGAAGGGTGTTTGCCAGTGGTGCTTGGGTGGAAGAGCCTTGACTGTGCCTTAGGAAACATCTTTTTATAAAAAATTGAAAGTAACTTGAGTATGCAACAATAGGGCATTGGTTATATAAATCAGTTGAGTATTGTGTAGCCAGTAAAATGATGATGGTGGTGTATATTTGTTAAATAAAAAGATATGTGTAGTATTAAATTAAAGAATATTTTAAAACAGTATATTTGTAATCTGTTTAATGTCCTCTTTTTGTAAAAAGCACAGAAATAAATATACAGAAAAAGATAGTAGTCCTAAGTGGTAGAAATTATGAGCATTTTCTTGCCTTTAAAAAAAGTTGTAAAAGATTGTATCATTTATGTAGCAAAAAGTTTAAAGTCATCATTCTAAAAATTTCGTGTTGGTATAGTTGCTGTGACAAGATTTAACTTCTGTATGCTTCACCAATCAATACAGAGGTATTTAAGACCTGGTGTGTGATAGGCCACACTAAAATACTATACACATCTTCAGAAAGCTAAAGAACTAACTTCTAACATCCTGTATTAGTGTGGCACAGCTATTACAAAGATTTTTGTCATTTGAGTCTGTCTTGTTTCTTTATCATTGTTTTGACAGTTTCAGAAGAATCATGGCTTTTCCCCTTTTTTACAGTAAAGGCATCTGAGACTCTTGACGTATTGCTTTTTGGAAATGCTTGTGCTGGTCACATGCTTGCATCTGGGCTAGTGTGTCTGGCTTCCGTGTGCTGGTGGATGCTTACTCTGGTTTCTGAAATACTTTTTCTGTACAGTGGCCAGTGGCTGCACTCCTAAGCCACACACCCACCTTGAAAATTCATGCCACTTTTAGAAATAGATAAAAATCCCTCCCATCCAGAAAAAGTGACTATCATGTATATCCTCATCATGACTAATACTGATATTCCTGAAATTGAAAATAGATATTCCATATGTACCATAAAAGGTATTAAAGATATATGGAGTGATAGATGTATTATATATAACACTTCTACCCTCACAGTTTTCAGCCTAATTGAGAGGGTAAGGTCCCTGAATCATCCATCAGTTTTCAGATCTCTGCTGAAGCAAGCTGCAGCTCAGATCCACACATCTGAACCAGAGACAGAGGTGGCCAAATATAAAAAGGGATACAGGGGGACAACTTGGTTTAGAGTCAACAATTAGACTGTATTTTCTGGTTAGTGAAGGAGCTCTCCTGAAATTCATTTACCGCAGCATAAATGAGCAGATTTCCTTGAAGTCACCTTCTGCTGACCATAGCTTTCTTATCTGTGGAGCTGCCAGCTGTCATCCACTTCGGGGCACCTGAGACTGCTGAGTGGCAGGCCAGGACCCCAAGTGCGAAACACAGCACACCTTTTTGTTTCTACTCCACTGACCCTGGGGTTCTCTCCCTGGTGTTTGTGGCTTGTAGTGCACTCTGTGGAACATTCACTGTGGCCATCGAAGGACAGCATCTTCCCAGTTGTTTCTTTTTTTTTTTTTTATTTAATTTAAACCAATCTGAGAAGCCAACCATCTGTCAGCAAAACAGGAAGGCTTGGGCTCTCTCCTGGGCTCGTTTTGCTGCCGTCGTGAGCGTCACTTCTCCCCGTGTAAGAGTGCTGGTGAAGGCTGAGGCAAGGGCCCAGAAAGATTGAGGGACAAAGACAGGAGCGCCCGCATTGCCCATCTGCCAGGCTGGAGGTGTATTCATTATTGATGGAGGTAGTGCAGTTGCTGCTCAGATATGCAGCCCTGCCTGGGTAAATGAGACATTCTTCAGCAAATTGCTTCGTTTTTTGATTGCTGATTGTACGCGTGTCACCAAGCTGACTCAAGGTTCATCGATGCATGCTCAGTAAATTAGAAAGAACATAACTATGGATCAGCCAAGAGAATGAATTCTGTGCCTACAATGACCCAGGGCCATTTAATTTTCTGCTTAATTTTGTTGCAGTCAGTTTGCATTTTGGGTTATTATGCAGTAGGAAATTAACAATAAATAACAAATTTGGTCCTCCTGTGCTTGTAATGATATTTTTATAAATCTTTGTAATGCTGTTTTTAAAAGGATCAAGGTCTGTGCCAGTCTGATACTCTGGCAAGTATGTGAGGAGGAAAATGCATTATTCTTGCTAGATAACCTTGTTGTTAAATAGCATAGGGGTTCTTTATCTCTCTCTCTCTCTCTTTCTCATATCTTACTGGTATTTTTGCTTTAAACTAAAATCCCTTCCTCTCTTTCTCAGATAACCTGAGGACAATGGATGCTGATGAGGGTCAAGACATGTCCCAAGTTTCAGGTGAGACCTTATGAGATACCCACGTGGGAAGTTCATGAGAAAAGTTTCCCTGGGGCCAGAAGTCAGAGTGCTTGGTGTGGCCATGGGGGAGGACTAGCGGCTATTCTGCAAAAGAAAAGACCATGATGGAAATTGCCTGAGTGTTTCCTTCACCCATTACAAATTATCTCACTTTGAGAAGCTGAACAGAAAGTCTCCAAGATGAAATTAGTTTTACTATTAAACCTCAGGGAAAAAAATGGGAAGAGTTAAATACATATTTGTACTGTTGGAAGGAAAAATGGCTGATTGGTCTGCCCTAAAACCCAAACACATGCCAGTGATGGTACTTAGAGAGAGAGAGAGAGAGAAGCTTGAAAAACAGAATTGTTGGGCACAGTCGTGACTATTTGTTCATCAAGCATGGACACAACATGGCTCCCCTTTGCCATGTATCTTTTCAAGCCATATTGGACATAGCTCTTCTCATCCAGGAGACCCAGGAAGTGGAGAAGTCTGTGTAGGAAAATCCTAAGGGTAGGTCACAGACTGTGACCATTTGGCAGTAGTGAGGATGGACAGCCAGCCAGTCCAACAAAACCGCACAGTTCCCCAATGCATGGACATAGGAAGACAGCTTTCTATCTGGCCCTGTATCCAGAGGCGTCAGGCCCAGTAGTGGCTTTCACAGACTTTGGGGTTTTAGGTATTTCACATTTTTGAGCCTCACAGACTCACAACCAGCCCCAGAGGCTGACTTCTGTTTGAGAAAGGTCTCTCAGTGGCACCTTGCCTTGGCTGAGCACCCTTGTGTTTGGAAGTTTCTATGGGATTGCACAAGTCAGTGCTCCTGATGAAGACCAGGACCTGTGTGTGGCTGCTGCCCTGCTTGGTGGCTTCCCTGGAGAAGGTGCAGGAGAGGATCTTCTGAGTTCCATGGAACTGGAGATAGATCTGCCAATAACAGGCTTCCTTCTCCACCACTCCATAGCCGCTCTATTCATGTTTCAGGTTTTGGACTTAAACTCTCCCAGATGCAAAGAACAAACAAAAGGCTAGCTTGTTTTTCCTTTAGAGTTAGGCTTTGTATTTATTACAATATAATTTCCACATTCTTTGTGTACATTTATATCTTAAATATAATTCTCTGTTTGTATATCATTGAATATTTTCACTTAATTTTTAATTTTTTTTAATCGACACAAAATAGTTGTGTACATAGACACAAAATCATTGGGTGCATAGTGATGTTGTGATACATACAATGTATAGTAATCAGATCAGGTAAATCAGCGTATTCATCATCTCAAACATTTATCGTTTCTTTGTGTTGGGAACATTCAACATCTTCCTTCTAACTATTTGAAACTATATATTATTGTTGACTACAGTCATCCTGCAATGGTGTAGAACACTAGAACTTATTCCTCCTACCTAGCTGTAATTTTGTTTCCTTTAACAAATCTCTCCCTATCTTCCCCTCCCCCAACCTTTCCAGTCTCTGTTAGCCTCTGTCCTGCTTTTTACTTCAAGACAGCAGCATTTGTTAGTTTCCACATGTGAGTGAGAACATGTGGCATTTTAACTTTTAGAATGTGGTATGCAGGCACTTCATGGTACAGTTGGTAAAAGTGAAAATGTGTCCAAAAGCTTGTGATTATCTATGTAAACAAAAATGGTATAAATCCAAATATCAATTTTGCGTTGAAGAACTTACCTTAGAGGTACATTCTCACAAGTGCACAGAGCATTTAAACATTTGTTCACTGCAGCATTGTTACCAGTATTTTAAAACTATGGTACATCCATGTACTTCCACATACAGCTCTTAAAAATAAGGAGGATATGAATGAACTAGTATGAAAAGAAGTTCAAATACATGTGAAAGTGAGAAAAGCATGGTTCTGGATAGTATGCAAAGTATTATCCCGTTCTTTAAAAAGAAAATAAATTACATACACATACACATTTTCTATATGCTTGCCCATAACGTTTAGGAAAATTCTAGAGTGATATTTATTAACCTGGACTTCCTCTTGGAAGATTGATGGTAGAAGGAAGGGGATGAGTTAGGGAAGAGGAGGAGAAGAAGGAAAACTTTGCTTTTCATCTTCTACCTTTTAGCATTATTTGAATTTATTTTCCTTAAGCATATACTTTGTTTCTTAAACAAAAAAGCACAACAGCAAAAAACTAGTTAAATGGGAAAAAAGCAGTTTAGCTCTTTATAGTCTCTCATTTGGCTTTGCCAGCCTCTCACTGCAGCCTAGGAAAGCTGGTCTGGGAAACACTGGTAGATGAGGACTGTGATCCTCACTCATGGAAGAGGATCTCATTCACTGGGTTTGCTGACTGTGACTAGAAGTGATTAGAGTGTCAAGAAACCCAAGCATGTTAAAAATTTCCACAGGCCAAAAAGATGCTTTCATTGTTCTGCTCTTCTTCTTTTCCTTGTCGCTTTCACTTTGGGTAGCTTCTAAATTGGTATTTTGCATGGTGCATTTAAAGAAAATGAGACCCCTTTGGCCAATGCAGGGGTCTACACTCTGATATTCTAGAGTCAAAGCTGAATGCTGACACCTAGGGATTCATCTCTAGAATATTTCTATAAAGAATAGCCACTCAGTATTCTGATCTCATATCTTAGTAACAAAACTAACAAAAGCCTGATTCTCCTCTGGTAGTTTTCTTGTCTTTACCATTATACAAAATAAGTAATTTGTTCTGCACCCTAACCGTTCAAAGGATAGGGTAGCTGGGGGCGGAGACAAGAATGGAGACCTTATTACATAAGACTTCCTGAAAAAGGAAACTCTGTTTTTGTTTGAAATGATTTGGTCTGAAATTTAGTTTGTGTACACTTACCAAAGGGATTCCTATTTCTAAAACACTCATAGTACTTTTGATTTCTGTTAACCTTTGAGCACTCTACATAGTGATGAGAGCACTTAAAGTGTCATGTCACTTTTAGTAAAGAATCAAAGAATATTTTTTCTACTTCTTGGAGTTTGATCTCTGCTTCTCCAGTTAAAACCAGTATTTGTTTTTTTTCATTTCTAAAGTTGGAAGAAATAACACTTAGTTATGGCATAAGGATGTACATTTAACCAAATAGGAGTTAACATTCTTGACAAGAAATCTTATCAAGATTATGTTATAGATTATAAGAAATCTTATCAAGAATATGTTCCTAAATCATCCTCTTTTCTCATAAAATATTCATGTATCAGCAATTTCATTGGATTCAACCTAATGTATGCGAAATGCTTGATAAACAGATAAATACTTAACATCTGTCTTTTTTCAAAGCACTGGGTTCTTTGTTCCTTGAGATGTATAAATGTAGGCTATGCCCTGGTTTACAGTGTCTCACAGATGTGTAGTAGTAGACACTCCATAAGCATTTACTGACTTGAATTCACAGAGTATTGAGAAAATGCTATTGATGGACTTGGAGGAGAGCATATCTAAAGCAAGCTACCCTTTCCTTTAAGGCACATCTCACTAATTCTTTGGGTAAAGCATATTTTTTCTTTCTTTTGTGTTTTTGGCAGTCTTTCCAAAATACGTGTTATACCTATGCATTATTTTTTGGTTTGGTTTCTAAAGAGTCAACCGGTAGGAAAGTAAAGGATGTGGGAGTTGAGAGATGTGCATCAGCATCCCATCTCTGCCTCCCACGATGGGACCTGAGACAGTTATTTTTGCCTCCTGGACCACCATAGTATCATCTGTAACAGGAGGGACTTGAGCCAGTTGATCTCTAAGGTTCCTCTGGCACCTGTGACCCTAAATATGTGTTGGATATTGGCTTAATGCTATTTGTAGTGTGGTTTTTTGGGGATATGGAAACCAGAAGTATACCCTTAGATGTATATAATCTGCTTACATAAAGAAGGTTTGTATATATTGCAGTGTAAATGGGAATATTTTATCAAGTTAAGCATAGTACATCACATTGATTAAATGCTTTGTATTTACCAAACATTACCTGAAGTGTTTTCTCATTTCAACCTCACAAGGACCCACAGGAGAAAATATAGTTATCATTTCCAACCTGCAGAGAGCTGAGACTCATGGAATTTAAGTAACTGACCAGAAGTCCAGTAGGGAGTCAGAGATGGCTCTGGGGTGGGATCCCCACTTGGACCCTAGAGTGCAAGCTTCTCCACTACTTGATAGAGTTGGGATTCTATATTTTGAGCTTGTATTTACCCAGAGAATTATGTCCTCTTGGGCAATTATATATACTAAAACCCCATGCATTTGGGAGAGGGAGGATCATAGAACTTTGTGGAGTGAATTATACTCTACTTGAGAAATTATCTGCTTACAGTTTATAAGCTAATTATACCATATCTCATCCAGTTTTCCCAGAACACTTCACATAGGTAATGCTTTATTTGAAACATAGGCCATAGGTAAGTTAAGTGTAAATGTGTAATTTAACCAGAAGTTTATTTTATTTTTCTAAGTAAGTGAATTGTATTGCATCTTCTAAATTATTCTATTTAAACACTTGATGTCTTGCTGTCTCCATCTCTGTGTGTTTGCATGCCATTGTTCATGTTCTTAGGAAAAGTGTGGGAGCTTGATGCAATATATACCTTATGTTTCTATGTACATATAGTTTACCAAATAATACCATAAGTGTACTTAGCATATTATAATCCATGCACATTATTTTTATTTTATCTTCACCGCAACCCTGTGAGATAGACCAAAATCATGTTTTTCAGCCTCCTTTTTCCACTTGTGGAAGGAGTCTTAGAAAGGGGACCAGTCTTGTGTTCCCATAGGTCTTACAACTAATTGGTCAAGCCACAAAGCCAGAACTATGTCCTGGGTCAACTAACTCCTAGTCACTGTGTGTTAGTATTTGAGATGTGTTGACTTGTTTTAATCATTTTAGTGTTTTATAATATTTACATACTTTTACATTTTAAATGGTTAACTGGACAAATTTGTTTAAAATCAATGCATAAAAATACTGTGCCTATATTGATGGGGTTCATGAAGTGATAACTTTTCATCATGGAGATCCTCAGCTATCACAGACAATGAGGGGCCCTGGGCACAGAGGCTCACGTGAGGGATGAAATTCTCAGCAGCTCGGACTCACACTTTGGGGCTTTTAGGCAAATCAGACAACCTCTTAAGAACTATCACTGAGTTCAGGCAAGGCGAGCTTGAATTAACATGGAGCCCTTGGTGGGCATGTGAATATATCTCACTTCACTACCATCCAGTTCTGACTCTTTACTCGATGCCCCTGTACATGCCAAGACTGATTTTTTATTCTCCCTTCTCCCCATGTGGTTTCTTCTGCATAGAGAGTTCCTATTGATCAGTCTGACCCATGGTATTTTAGAATTGCGATCCCTACTGTTTCATTATTCCTTTTTCTCCCCCATGTTGAAAAAAATAAATGTCCTGAGATGCAAGATCAGGGACACTGGAGCACTGACATTTAGTTCAGTGCAGGAAGTAAAGGCAGATGTAATTCTTAAGAAGCACACCTGTTATTATGAACCATCCTCAACAAATTGTAGTGGATCTTGTTCTCTCATAGATACAGCAGTTAAATTTTTTAGTAAAAGTAACTAAGCGTTATTTGGATGTATTTTAGCATGCACTGAGCAGAAAGTACGACATTTTTTCACTGGGTAAGTCCTGATTCTTTATGATCCTTCCTGGGTTCCAGGGTGCTGTGCGTCTAAAGGCATCTCAGAGCATCCTGCAGTGCTCCAGCGCAATCACAGGGAAAAACTATAGGCGGAAAAGAGTCAATAAAGTTTAGTTTCTCAACGTCCCTCCCCCACCCCATAATAATGACAGCTGGTTAATCATGAGACACATGCACACCCTACACGCTCTGTACATGTTCACTCATTGAGATAGCATGTCAGGCCAGGAGGCTCCATGGTCATTTCTATGAAGGTACTTTAGCAGGTCTTCAAGGCAAGTGGCCTGGGTCCCTGCCTCCCCAAATTGCAAGGTCCCCACTTTATGTAGGGGACCCGTTGTGTATATTACAGTTCTGTGTAAGATTATTTTGTTATTCTTACCCCCACCCCTCCGCTGCCAAAAAAAATAAAATAAAAATAAGAATTCCTCTGACAACCTTCCTAAAGTCCTGGAAGTTTGAGCATCATTGCTCTAGGAAGTCATCTTATACAAAAATAAGAGTTGTCAGGTGGTTCATATACCTCCTGCATTCTCCTATTTGGAGTTTTTCTCCATTTATGAAAGAACTGAAAACAGTAAGATATTTAGCAATTGTTACTTTAAAATTTTTCTATTTATAGGCCGGGTGCAGTGGCTCATGCCTGTAATCCCAGCACTTTGGGAGGCCAAGGCAGGCGGATCATGAGGTCAAGAGATTGAGACCATCCTAACACGGTGAAACCCCATCTCTACTAAAAAAAAATACAAAAAATTAGCCAGGCATGGTGGCGGGCACCTGTGGTCCCAGCTACTTGGGAGTCTGAGGCAGGAGAATGGCTTGAACCCGGGAGGCGGAGCTTGCAGTGAGCCAAGATCACGCCACTGCACTCCAGCCTGGGTGACAGAGTGAGAATCCATCTAAAACAAACAAAAAAAAATTCTATTTATAGCAATGAAAATAGTACTGACTTAATACACATTTCCAAGGCTTTAGCATAACATGAGCACTTTCAATCAATGTCTCGCTGGCCTTTTGTTTTTCCTTGGGAAATTCTTATAATCCTGCTCCATCTTTAACTATTAATTTTGTATTGGCTATCCAAATATACCCAATAATGCTCTTTCTGAAAATATGCCAATTGTGGTAATTACAGCTAAGCTGGAATATTAAATTGTAATGTCTGTTTTCCAGAGAATGAAATAGTATTCCCCAGAGCATAGGCTTGGTGCCTGTGCAGGTTCTATTTTAAATATTCCAGGAAGGGTTGTTTTATATACCGGGAATGATTTTACTGGTCTTGCCAGTCATCTGAAATGCTGGTGTTACTCTTGTGTAAGGTTTATTCAACAAACAAGGACATTTCACACAATACCTAGTCATGTTTTTCAGACTTTTTAATGTTTGGTTCATCATTTGCACACACTCTCAAAAATCTAGGTTTGTCTGTGTGTTCATATCACCTTGCCTGTTGCCAGCTCAGTCAGCAGGCACATGCTCCCAGGCTGTTGCTGTTTCATTAGACTTCTTCAGGACCTTCCTCTAAAATGGTCTTCCACACGTAGCTATACTGCATTAGTTCACATCATCTGTTTCTTGCATGTGGGTTGTGTCTCAACTCAAGTTTAAGTTAGAGCTGGAAGGGCGGAAACTATAGGAGTTGCAGCTTCAGTGGAGAAAAGAGCCTTTCCTTCCAGTTGTGGCTTCCCAAGCAAGGTTGGATTCCTCAGAGTAGGAGTGACTCCCCATTGCTAGAGCCTCTGGCCAAATTAAATTCTAATCCTGTCAAAATAAATACAGGTATTCTGTAAAAGCCGATTTCATTTTGTAAATCTTACTTTGTATAGTGTAAGCAATTTTTGTATTTGTATGGATTATATTTTATTTTCCTATTTCAAAGAAAAGAATTTGTGTTAGCAGACTCCTTTGCTTGCAGAGAGGGGATCATTTTCCCAGTAGGCATGGGGTTCCCTTCCATTCCCTGTCCAGTCTTCTTCTCCCCACCAAGTTAAGTCAAACTAAGCAGCTGGTAAGATATTCCCTGGCTCTTGCAAAGAGATGGCAGGATACCTGGTGTGGTATCCTCAAACACAAATTGACAGGAGGGTGTGGTGCGGCAAGCTCATTGTGGCGGTAAATTGGAACAAGCTTACAGGGGGATAAGTTGACAAAAGATAGGAAGAACCTTAAAAATATAGATGCCTTTTACTCAGTGATAAAACATCTAGATATTTATACTGTGGCGATTATCAGGAATATGTGCAAAGATTGGCTATTAGGATGTTCGTTACAGTGTTGTTTAATAATAAAAAAAGGACAGAAAATAATATGAACTCAAAAACAGGAAAAGAACTTAAATAAATCCCAGTGTCCCCATTATAAATGAAATTATGGAAATATGTCCCTGAGTATGGAAATATGTACACGAGAATGTCTAAAAGCTAGTTCATTTTGAAAAACAAAATGATGTCACCTCATATTATTTATAGTATATAAGATGATTTTAAGAGTGGCAGTGTCTGGGATTATAGGTGATTGTATTTCTTCCCTTTTGCACATCTGTGTTCTCTCATTTGTCTTGTGTGGGGAGAAGTGACTTTTCATATAAAAAGAAAAAGGTATATGCATCCCAGCAGAGAAGCACTGGCTCTACCCAATACCTGCCTCCTCATGCCACTCTCTCAAGCCAAGCCAGGGGGAAGCCCAGGCACCTTGACCATGACCGCCCGAGACTCACGCTTCTTCTTTCTCTTCAGGGAAGGAAAGCCCCCCAGTAAGCGATACTCCAGATGAGGGCGATGAGCCCATGCCGATCCCCGAGGACCTCTCCACCACCTCGGGAGGACAGCAAAGCTCCAAGAGTGACAGAGTTGTGGGTAAGTGGGTCACCAGCGGCCTCTGTGCCTGTGAAACCTTTGTCTCTTTGTATTTTTCCAAGACAGTGATGAAGGGATACGAGTCATTTTATCCATTGTGTTCCCTCAACTGGCATATAAGAAACATGGCACAGAGATTGGCTGGATGGGGGTCCTCTGGTGTGTGGGAGGATGGACACTCACAGGCCAGCATGGCCATGAGAGCCACACACCCCGCAAAATGTCCAAGTTGAGGAGCAATCCTGCCCAGGGAGGCATCTCTGTCACTGTCCTCTGTCCTCACTGCACTTGCAGGAATATCAAATGTTATGGATTGTAGATCGTGAAAATGACACACTTATGTGTTTTGGCAACAGTGCTCTTCAGTGTTTGGGGTTAGAAGAAGCCACATCTGGCCATTTTATGTTATCCCTCTAATCTCTAGTTCTTAAAATTCAGATTTAACTAAAAACAGAAAGTTTCATAAATGGTAATTTTTAAATGTTATAAAAAAAATCTAAGCACACATTTACATACCTTTTCTATAAAAAAGTACATATGGAACCATCTGCAACTCCACTGGTCAACTTACACATGTGACAGTTTGTGTTTGGAAAACTTCACCCACCCTCTTTATTTCAAGAAACCAATGACTGAGAGAAGTTCAGTGAATTAACCAAGGTCAAATGACACAGTCAGAATTGAACTGAATTTCTGACTCAAAGACTAGTTCTCGCTCCATTATACCATGTTCTCATGAGCTATTGAGTCAACGGTTCCCTGGAATACTTGCTTTCTCCTTTAAAAAGAGAAAGAGCTGTGATACTAAAAGCCACCTATTGGCATAAAAGAATATCATGAAGGACATACAGGTAAAATGAGGTAGACTGGATCAGTGTGGGTCAGCTACATAAGCCCCCATAGCCAAGGAGGGAACATGTATTTAAAATTCTCAGGCTTATGAGAATCGCCTCAACTCTCTGTCTATAGGACATCCTAATGCAATAATGGAAAATGTGATAACTGAGAATTTTATCTACATGTATAGAAAACATATTTTGTATGCTTTTTATGTGTCTTAGAAACCAAGTGGACTAGGTATAATGGTTCTTTTTTCTTTTAACTCAGCAGCACAGTTAATGGCATAAACAGATAAAGATGGTGGCTAAAGCCATTTGGTGTAGATGAATCCAGAAAGCAAGTATATTTATGAATTATTTTACGCTATTGGAAAATGGCTACTATATGAAAGTAGAGGGGAAGAGACATGAACTTGTGGATTATCTGCTCTATTCTACTGAAGAAAGATACATATATCATTTCAGGCTTTTCCAAAGTTGGGATGCAAATGATCATGTTTCATTTTAATTTATGTATTTATTTTTGAGATTGTCTTCTATGTATTGCAAGTGATACTGGTTTTACCATACACTGTGCTACTACAAGGGTTCCTTTCAAAACACATTTATGTAAATTAAAAAATCAGTTTAAATAAAAACATTAAGTCAATAGTAACACATAGATATGAGAAAAGTTTGCAAAAGTGGCGCAGGAATAGTCATTGGGTGGTGATGTTCCCTGATTTTTTTTAGTCCCTGAAGCACCCAGCGCCAAGGGTACTGTTCTCCCTGATTAACACGGGAGCAAACAGATGCTCACACCCTGCCCAAGAACACAGAGAGGCTCAGGGACTGAACCAGAAGAAATGATCCATTAACCATGTAAATGAATGGAGAGCCTGGATGTCAGAGTGAGGAGGCCAGCTCGGGTCACTGTGGAGAGAGAGATGGGCTCTCCCTGGAATCCCTGCAACTGCCCTTAAAGGCTGTGAGCCATCGTGGCTGGGGCACCTTTAGAGAACTGAAAGTCAGGCTGATTCCTGGAGAGTGAAGAATAGCACACATGCCTTCAAAACAGTGTCAGTATCCTGTCCCTTATGGACGTCATATTGTTAGTGGGTTTTCCTGGGTGGGAGACCACCCAACATGTGGTTGGCATTACTGATGGGTTCCCAGAGCTGTGTCTCTTGGTTCAAAGTCCTGCCCTCAGTCCCAGCTGCCCCCAGCACAGGCGTCACCTTGGAGTCGGGGGCGGGTTTGTCCTTGCCCGTGGGTCCTGGCCTTGCCCTTTGTCATGTTTGACATGACTTTCAGTCTACCTTTCCTTCAGGATGAAGTTTAGAAAATATGATTTCAGAATTGTGAAATTTAAAAACCCTAGAAAACGTCTTTGCTCAGCTTGTAAATAGCAGTTGATGCAGCCCTGTGGACAGGCGGGGACAGCGTGTGACGTGGGCACTGAGATGATTTGGGAGATGAATGCTCCTCAGTGGGGCTAGAGGCCACAGGAGTGATGGGTTACTGTAAAGAAAGCAAAAAAGATGCAAAAGCCCACATGACAAACCGGGCACCACACAAAGGAGAGGCTTGAGAAGAGGAAGTGAGGGAGGGAGAGGATCCCACAAGACCGAAGTGCCCAAGAAGACATGGAGGGAAGAGAGGGCTCTTCACATAGCTGAGTTTAGAGACCACCCTCGATGGTTCTGGAAGGAAACCAGCCGGCTTTCATATGTGGTGACAGGCTGTTCATTAATTTGTAGTGTATAGCATTAAATAAATGAAGTATGTAGAGAACATTAGGAAACAATATAAAAAGGTGGGGGAATTCGTGGATAAAGGAAATAAACTGGGTGCCATATTTCATCACATTATTCCATGGGAATAAGTCATCAGTGCAAAGGACTGTAAAGAGCGCACAGCAGGAAATGAGAAGACAGCCCTCCCCAGGACAGAAGTAGTGGGGCCGGCAGGAGGAAATGGAGTTGCTGAAATGCAGGGTGAGCAGCAGGGGCGGAGAGTGCCCTGTGGGTAAGGCATACCTCAGAAGGGACAGGTCCAAGCTCCCTGCTCCCTGGCCTGGAGCTTCTGGCAAAGCTTTTTCTCTCTGAGCCTCAGTTTCCTCCTTGGAAGGTGGCAGTAGCAACTGAACCTGCATCACAGAATGGCCTTGAGGGTTAGATGGAACATATATAGACATACTTTGTTGAAGACAGAGTAGCAAAGACACAAAGTAAAAAGGACAGATAAAGGAAATTCAACTTGTGCAAAATAGAAATTTCAAAGATTTACAAGAAGGGTAAAGGAAGTTATCGTAGCTTCAGTTGCGAAAAGGGAGAGAACAGATGACCAGCACCAAGGATAGAAGAGGTATTTCTTACTTAAAAAAGAAAAGTCGTCCAAAGAATAAGCAAACTGAAAACAGCCAGAAGAGAAAAGAGGAATTTGTTAGAATAGGGCAAGACTAAAGGACAGAGTAAGGGTGCTGGCTGCCACCTGACTCAAGTCCAAGTCGAGCTGTCACTGTTGAAATTTCAAGAAGAAAAGGTGAGAGGCTAAAAGATGCAAAAAAAAAAAAAAAAAAAAAAGGGTGGGAAATGATTTGCTAATAATAGATTACACGGGTGTCTGCTTTAGAAAGTGACAAGGAACACTTTTGGAAAGCTGTGAGCTGTTATGACCACTGGCATCCTTCAGTGTTAGGCAAATCTATTCTCAACAAGGATAACAGACCATATTAATAAACAAATTGCTGGGAATGGTAGAAATCAGTCCCCTATGATGAGGGTGCGAGGTTATACTGATTGGTGAGTCACTCCCAGAATAAATAAGTAATGGTTTCACACCTCATTGCTTCATTCAGTGTGGAAGGAACATTCTAGGTTTGTGTGTAAGTTTAGGGAGAAGGAGACAGAGCCAGAGGGCACAGCAGCCCTGCAGCCCTCAGTTGGCCTCCATTTTCTTCCAGGTCTGAAGAAAATGGA
The DNA here is from genome assembly GCF_003255815.1 of Theropithecus gelada. Taxonomy (NCBI): domain Eukaryota; kingdom Metazoa; phylum Chordata; class Mammalia; order Primates; family Cercopithecidae; genus Theropithecus; species Theropithecus gelada. Next base: position 62,734,112 of record NC_037670.1, on the reverse strand, counting down.
ACAAAGGATTTAAAGTGCTGCTTGAAGAATTTAAGTTAGACTTAAAGGAGAGATGTGGTCTTTACTCTCCTTTTGGTAAGGAGAGGTTTAGTCATCAGAATGGTCTATTTAATGAGACTCTAGCTTCTGAAGTGGTCTTTTTAAAAACTAGAGAACTCTCACCTCTCTGAAGTGGTTGTGTATGAAACTGTTTAAAGCTGAGGATGCACTCAGTGACCTCTTCAGGCAACCCCAGATTTACTCAGTCAGCCATGCCACACATGCTAGAGAAGTAAAAAAATGAATTAAGACTTGTTCTGAAAACTCTTGAGCAGGAACTCTTAAAAGTTTTTCATTTAGGAATTATGTCAGGGTTGGGGTCTGGAGAGCAGATAAGTGTTTTGTGTGAGAAAAGTAAAAGTTTAGTTATTTTCTTCCCTTATTCAGTAATACTTGCATTTTTTGCCTCCTTCTTTATACATACATATTTGCCAGTTACTGACTTCTCTCTTGTACACATTTCCGTGTCCTAAATTAACCAAGGGTTCTCAGCTGCTAGGATTCTATTGACAAGCACAGAGGTCTGGAGGTGTGAGTAAGGGCATTCCTCCCTCATGAATTCAGGAAGCAGGGGAGGCATTTGGGTGGGCGGAACAGAGGAGCAAAAAACCAGAGGACAGAGAAGAAAGATTCCAGGCTAGAAAATGGGATGGCCACCCCTGAGAAAGCAGACAGGCAAATTTAGGGCTTAGAGTAGAATTGAAGAAAAAACCCAGGGCAGAGGCACAGGAATGCTGTAGGACTGAATTGGGACCATGATTGATGTAAGCGACCGGAGATGGGTTAGTTGAATCTGTGGAAGGCTGAAGGATTGAGGCCCATATGGGCCTGGAACAAGGCTTACTGAATGACTTGCTACCTGGCTTGATAATCGGGACAACCTCAGGCAGTAGTTATTCAGGCGGGAGGACCCATGAGTTTGAATATAGGGAGATAAGGTGTATTTCTATATGCCCTGGTACATTCCAGAATGTGCTTCTTTGGCTCTGTGCACTGGAGCAGCCAACTCCAGGAGTTGTGAGGAGATTGCCATGGTTTCATGAGTGGTTTATTTCAGCTTGCATCTCACAGTGTGGTGTTCAGAGGCATAGGATCTAGGCTCCCTGGCAGCACGGAGAGATAGAAACTGAATCAGCACAACTTAGGTACTTCACGTTGAATAGTTTGGACAGGATTTGATTTACCCTAGCATAATTGAAAAAAAAAAAAAAAGTAGAAAAAAAAAATCTAGGTATTTTCCCTCTGGACTTCAGAACAAATGATTGAGTGTGTAAAAGCATAAATATTCTTTTTTATTCATTCAATTGAAGTAAAAATTTCTTTACTCAGCCATGAGTTCTAGGACTGCAGTGGGAATTGTAAGAGGATTACCATATTTTTAATCGGCTATTCTGGTGCCAAATCTCCCCTTCATTTTAGAGTTTCAGGCAGAAGACCAGCACGGTACTGGGGAGGTAGACAAATGGTAGTAACAGTCCTGTACAGCCTGGGAAGGAAGGAGTGGTGCTGAGGACAGCTTTCACCATGGAAAGAAAGCAGCCGCTCTGGTCTAATTGGAGATTGGGCAGCAGGCTTTTGAGCACGGATGCGGAGCCTGCTTATCTAATCAGCAGCTAGAGGAAGTTGTTTTTATCTGCGGAATGCATCTCTTCTGAACCGATAAACCCCATTTTAGCTGGGGAGAAATATTATCTAGCAGCATCTGAGCATTAGCTGCAGCTGAGCTCAAGCATGTTCAAATGTGAGAGAAGTCTCAAGCCGAGAACTGTTTGCCGAACTTCAAGTGACTGGAGTATTGGTTTCAAGTTTTCTTTTTTTTTTCTTCTTTGAGGAATAACTGAAAGCATATTATTTGGATTCTTATTCACCTTGCTTTTTTAGTTCCTTGCCCCCTTCATAGTTGAATTATTATTCAGTGGTCCATGGAGCAAATTTTGAAAATTCTGTGTTACTCGTCTTGCAATTTCCTACCACTATCTTGGAATGCCTCGTGAAGACAGCAAGTATTGTCAGCACAAACATGTCCAAGCCCAGATGATCCCAGTTGGAAAGCCTCCCCTTTTCCAAATTTCCCAAACATGAGATATAGCATTACAAAATGATCTGCCCACCTCTAAGCTTTTCCATGTTTGATAAGAGAGGCCATGATGTAACAGGTTCGTTGCTTCGCATTTCAAAGTCAATTTTAATGTACAGTCTTCCAGATTGCCTTTTGGGTAGGATTTTTATGTCTGCTAATTTGTCAAGTAGTTCAAAATGTTTAGGGATCATGACAGAACTTCATGACAGTTTTGATTTTAGATTAAAGTAAGTGACTTTTGTGCTATATCAGATACCAGCTTGTACTAGGTTTTGGAATGGACCGGTGAGATCAGGCAGCAGAAGTTTAATAACTTTCCTTGGAAAACTGAAATTGATGTGTGTGTGTTTGTGTATATGTGCATGTGGTATATGTGTTGTGTGTGTGCAGGTGTCTGTATATATGTGGGGGGTATATGTGGTGTGTGATGTATATATATGTATGTTTGGGTGGCATGTGTATGTTTGCATCTGTGTACATGTAGTATGTTTAGGTATGTAGTCGTGTGTGGTATATGTGACACATGTTTGTGTGTACATGTATGTGTGTGGTGTGTGTATATGTATATGGAGTGTATGTGTGTATGCTGTGTATATGTATATGGGGTGTGTATGTGTGTGGTGTGTATATGAATGGGATGTGTAGTGTATGTGTGTGCTGTGTATATGTGTATGGGATGTGTAGTGTGTATATGTGTGTGAGATGTGTAGTGTGTGTGTAGTCTGTGTATGTGTATGGGATGTGTGGTGTGTATATGTGTGTGAGATGTGTAGTGTGTATGTGGTCTGTATATGTGTATGGGATGTGTGGTGTGTATATGTGTGTGAGATGTGTAGTGTGTGTGTAGTCTGTATATGTGTATGGGATGTGTGGTGCATATATGTGTGTGAGATGTGTAGTATGTGTGCGTGGTCTGTATATGTGTATGGGATGTGTAGTGTGTATATGTGTATGGGATGTGTGGTGTGTAGTAGTGTGTATATGTGTATGGGATATGTGGTATGTATGTATTGTGTGTGCATGTGATGTGTATATGTGTGTGGGATGCATCGTGTGTGGTGTATATGTGTGTATGAGACGTGTTGTGTATATGGGGGGTGTGTGTATGGGATGTGTACTGTGTGGTGTGTGTGTGTATGGGATGTGCAGTGTATGGTGTATATATGTGTATGGGATATATGGTGTGTATGTGTAGTGTTTGTGCGTGTAATGTGTGTATGTGTGCAAGATGTGTGGGCTGTGGTGTATATGTGTGTACTGGATGTGTGGTGTGTATGTGTGGTGTGTGTGGTGTGCATGTGTGCATGGGATGTGTGGTGTGTATGGGATATATGGTAGGTGGTGTGTATATGTTTATGGGATGTGTGGCGCGTATGTATGGTGTGTACGTGTATAGGATATACAGTATGTATGGGATGTATGGTGTGTATGTGTGTGAGGTGCGTGGTGTGTATGTGTGTATGGAATGTGTGGTGTGTGTGGGATGTGTGGTATGTATGTGTGTTGTATGTATATGGGATGTGTGGTGTGTATGTGTGGGGTGTGTGGTGTGTGGTGTGTATGTGTGTATGGGATGTGTGGTGTGTATGTGTGTATGGGATGTGTGGTGTGTATGTGTGTATGGGATGTGTAGTGTGTGGTGTGTATGTGTGTATGGGATGTGTGGTGTGTGGTGTGTATATGTTTATGGGATGTGTGGTGTGTATGTGTGTATGGGATGTGTGTTGTGTCTGTGGTGTATGTGTGCACATGCGTGTGGCAGCTGAGCCACTGGGGTGTTTGCTGTGCCTGGGAGCAGGCCATGTGGATAGGTAGGCCTGGCTCTGTTGATTCCTAGCTGTTAGGCCCTGGCAGGTGGCTCTGCTGTTACTGCATTGTGAGGTGAGGGCGCCCCCCGACCTGATCCTGGCTGTCATGTCTGTGAAGCCTGACCCAGGGGGACACAGCATAGACAGCTGTCCAGGGCAGCTGCACTGACATCATCATCGTCTGCATTTTGGCATGCTCCATGTCAGACATTCCTGTTAGGCAGGTGGCTTTAGGGGAGAAGCACTGACACACTGACCCTGACAAAAAGCTTATAATTCCTCAGTGATAAAACACAGGGTGCAGCCTGTGGCCAGTCTGGTGAGGCTGGGTCCTGGAGAAGACTCAGTTGGCAAATGCCATGTGGTTCCCACAGCTGGAAGCACTGGGGGAGGAGGAGCCCTGCCTGGCCCCGGCGTGGGCGATGGGGGGTGCAGGGTGAGGGGACGAGTCATTTTGCCACAGGCGCACATGTGCTGGTGAAGAGGTGTGCGTGGGGACCACGGGTCATGCCTCGGCTGTCCCGTTCTTTAGGAAGGGGTGGAGGTGGCAGGAGTGGGGCGGGTGCAGGCTCAGAGGCACACGAGGCCCACACTCACTCTAAGGCTGAGGAATAAATGGTGCGGTGCTGGGAAGGGAACCGTCAAACGCGCTGACCTGAGAATAGCCCTTCAGGTGACCTGTCAGATAGCTCACCCTTGGGACAGGCAGCGGCGAGAGGCCAGGAGGCCTTTGGTGCAGGAGGGGAAGAAGGGCAGGGAGGGGTGTCTCAGCAGCCCCGTGGTGTTCGCCCCTTTGAGGCGGCTCCATCCGTTGGTGCTGTGTCCACCTCGGTAACTGGGGCCACGGTGATTCTGCAGAACGCAATGGGAACTGTACCCAGAGTAGGGGTTAGCGTGAGACCCAGGGATGGTGTCTAGCTACGGAACTGTCCGGAAGGTAGGGATGTAAGCCATAGGACAAGTTCCGTCTGTGGGACACGATCAGCTCAGGAGGGACAACCAACGAAGCAGCAGGACCACAGGGGCCCTGGGGAGTAAATACCTTTAATTGTCTAAGAGAGGAGCAAAGGAGGAGACAGAGAGCGAGTTGTGTGATTTGAGTAAAATTTGTAGAAAGAAACATGGCAGGAAAGCCCGGGACAGCGATTTTAGCAAAGGCGAGAGGAGTTGCTGGGGGCAGGATAGTGCCCGAGAAAGAGGTGTCTAGGGGTTGGCGGTGGGTTTCCCACAAACAGCTGAGTAGGGTTGGGGCAGAAACCAACCATGTAAGAGAGACCGGGAGCGGCACAGGAGAGGAGGCGGCAGCTGTGGGCTGGCAGGCGTTAGGAACCAAGGGAAGAAGACAAGGAGCTGGTTGGGGTTGGGGGTTGCAGGACTAGAGGATGGTATTTACAGGGTAGTCTTTTTAGGAGAATGTTTCAATGTGATTGAAGGCCAGTAAGTGGGAGCTAGCAGAGAAGAAAGGATTAAAATCTAACCAGCAGCCCCAGGGTAGGCCAGTGTGGGTCACCTATGAGCTGGGCCTGGGCCTGTACTATCCCCTAGGTTTCCTCTTGGCGCTCTCCTCCCTTCCCTCAGGGCTCTGTGCAGAGGTCCCCACACAGAGAGGTCTTCCTGGACACATGCCCTCAGACAGCGTTCTCAGCACTGTTGCTCCTTGCCCTGCCTTATAGCAGCGGTGTCACCACTCATAGATGAAGAACTCAGCTCTGATTTGCTCCCTACGCGATCCCCAGTACCTGGGCATCCCCACCCTAGAGTGGGTTGGTGTCCGACACATGGGTATTGAATGAATGAATGGAATGTGTCACTGCTTTCTCAAAGATGAGGGCAAATGGAGCATGTAGGACAGTAGAGAGAACTTTCAAAGTGAGAGGAGGGAATTTGAGGCTGCATCTGATGTTCATCTTATTTGAGGTCACTGTTTCTCGGTGGCACAATGATATTTGGGGTAGGGGGCACTTCTTTGGGTGAGACTGTCCCTCCCATTGCAGGATATTTAGCCACCCACATCACAAGTGGTACCATGGTGATTGTGACACCCAAAATGTCTCCACATTTCTCAGGTGAGGACCCTGCTGGAAAAGCCACCAGTTAGCCCGGACACATTCATTCTCACTTCCTACAGTACTTCCCACTCATAAGAGCTTTGAAAATTCAGAGGGACAATCTTTGGCAGATTTGTTAAGGTTTTTTAATATAGACAGTAATGTTCCAGAATCTGACATGTGAATTAAAAAAAAAAATCTATAGAGAAATTGGACCAGAAAAGGTTGAAAAATGCCAAACCTTGCATTTTCAACCATGCTTACAGTGGTGACTATGTGTCTTCAAAGGTGCAGAGTAACTATGGAAAGTTGCTTATTTTTATGAACAAAAACCAAGGTTAATCTTCATTTTATTTTGATGCCTTAAATTCAAGATCACATTGAACCTAATTGTTTCAATAAATAGAACCAACTTCTAGAAAATAAAGAGATTCTTAGATTAAAACTGCTGTCAGAGGAGATAGATAACATTTTCTGTTGCCGGGTTTTCGGTCCCAGTTTTATTTTCTGCTTTGTTCCATCTGTGTTGAAAGAATAGTTAGCTCTGTGTATAAAACAACCAACTGACATTTCGTTAACTTTCCTTCTACATGGGGTTTCAGAAAGAAATGGGAAAAAAAAAGGGGCGGGGGGTTGAGCTGTGGTTGCCAGTTGCCACCTGTCCCCCTATCTGGTTAGGGCATTTTCTGATTTGGGAAGTGTAAATATAACCCAGAAAAAACAGCTTCCCCTCCTTTTATGCAAAAGTAGAAAGGCTTAAACAGAGTACAGCCTTGACATTGCCCCGAAAAGTTTCCACAGAACCCGTTAGACTAAATGAAAGCCCTTGCTCCGGGGGAGTGTGCCACGCCAGGAAGCTGCCCTACCAAGCCCTCTCTTGCTGGCAAGGCAGGGCTGGGCCTGGGCTACTGTCTCCCACCAGATAAGCCCAGCTTTCTTCAAGGCCCTAACAGGAACCTACATTTCACAAATTACCGCAGACATGCTCACAATTTTAAACTCTTTGCCTGTTAGGATCAGTGAGCTAACAGAAACTTATAGGGAACTCAGAAAGCGTGCTCTGGTGAGCAGTGAGCCGTCGAGAATCAGCCAACTGCTCGTATGCAGAAAATCTGTCATGCTGTTGGTAAACTTTTGGTAGCTTGAAGTCTACCATGGTTGGAAGTATTTACACCACAGAAATCGGTGAATGCTGCAAATCAAGGCTTTTTCTTTTTGAGAGCCGGTTTATCTGTGCACAACTGGCTTAAATACACTTTTAACGTCCTGATAGCTGAAATTTGACAGTGAAATTTGAAAGGAGGAATTCTTTTGGGGTAGGGGTGTGTGTGTGTGTGTGTGTGTTTGTGTGTGTGTTGTGGAGGAGAAGCTAGGAAAGGGTGAATCTATTGGGGAGGACTGCGGGGTACATATAATTTATCCAACAAAAGAGTTGATTCCAAATGACTCTTTGCTGTTGACATCACAAACTGGAAATGTTGAAGCAACTAGACTCTCCATATTCTAAACAAAACACATCTTTAGCATTTAGTTTGGTTGCTGGGGGAGTATGATTAGAAAAGGATTTGGCCGGGCGTGGTAGTTTACACCATAATCCCAGCACTTCGGGAGGCCGAGGTAGACAGATCATGAGGTCAGGAGTTTGAGACCAGCCTGGCCAATGTGGTGAAACCCCATCTCTACTAAAATACAAAAAAAAAAAAAAAAAAAAAAAACCCAGCTGGGTGTGGTGGTGTGTGCTTGTAGTCCCAGCTACTCGGGAGGCAGAGGCAGAACAATTGCTTGAATTTGGGAGGCGGGGGTTGCAGTGAGCCAAGATTGTGCCACTGCACTCCAGCCTGGGTGACAGAGTGAGACTCTGTCTCAAAAAAAAAAAAAGAAAGAAAGAAAGGAAGGAAGAAAAGGATTCTGTGTCTTATTTATGGGATATTATTATTGCTATTGCTGTTATTTGGGGCTGAATGATTTTTATTTGGGGCTGAATGATTTTTAAATGTAAAGCAAGATGTCTAAATTACATTAATATGTTACTAAATTACCATGATTTTTCCAGAAAGATATTACCCCATGCAATATTCTTTAATTCCTGTGATTAACTTGGTCTTCTGCAAAGACATTTCTGTTGACTTCCTTAGATTAAGTGGCCCCGAGATGGGTTTGCAGGTCCAGGAAGTGGCCTGTGCAGTTCTCCCTGTGCCTGCAGGGGTGGCTTGTTGAGGATACTTTCTCAGTAAGGGCTTAGCAATATGCGCATGTCTAAGGAGTCTATCAGAAAACTACCTCTACTGTGGAAGGGCTGGAGATTGTATTTTTGTGCTTTGAAGCACCTGACACTTGCTGTAACTCCATTAACTGAAGAGCCGTTTGGTGCCCTAGTTTCAGGAGTGAGTTCAGCTGCGGGATCTCAGAGAGACAGGTCTAGGGTGTGTCCTCGCAAGGCCTGCTGCCAGGAGAGTACTTCCCCCACAGGGGATGTGGCTGCAGGCTGTCGATTTCCACTGAAATCACCAGGCGATGATTCCGGTGAAGCCCTGAACATCCGGTGTCACTCCTCACTAGGTTGGGTGTGATCGATGGAAGGCCTCCAGCATGGCCCCTTGCTGCATGGCAGAGCCCAGTGGCAGATGTGGCTGTTCTCTTTTTCAGAGTGAAGGACTATTACCCTAGAAGTGAAATCCTGCTGAAATGAGAAAAGGGCTATTATTATATTTCTATAGGCAGCTATATGATCATTTTTATTACAATTCTTGGAACCTGGCAGAATTTTGACTGCTTTTGCAATATCTCTGTGCTCTCCAGTTGAACTTGGTGGCAATAAAATTAAGAATCTGCCAGTGCCCCCCAAGCATTTCTACTCTGTCCATAATGTTTAATGACAATTAACTATTACCAGGTGTAGCTATCCTTACTTAATCTTGGTGTTGCAGTGTAAGTAATCCTTAGTGACATTATTGTTCTGTAGAGAATGCTGTGATCTGAGTGAAGTGACTTTCATCCTGCGATGATAATGGAGTTGTTTTTGTCATTGTGAAGGCTGTATTTACTCACAGTTTTAAAGCATTATTGCTACTCATATATGGTCTCAACACTGATTTTTATATCTGACTTTGTAGCTGTAGGTGTAAAGATTTCTGTTAAGGGTTTATATGTGTTAGTTAATTTTTCCCATTTCAGTAACCATGTTTTATTATTGATGGAGTCTCCTAAGAATATAACCTTAAAATCTGCTTGCCCTGTGCCTGCACATGTATTTTAAATGTTGGGTATGGAGTCTTTTTTTTTTTTTTTTTTTTTTTTTTTTTTTTTTTTTTGAGGTGGAGTTTCACTCTGCAGCCCAGGCTGGAGTGCAGTGGTGCGATCTTGGCTCACTGCAGCCTCCACCTCCTGGGTTTAAGTGATTCTCCTGTCCCAGCCTCCCAAGCAGCTGGGATTACAGGTGCCTGCCAACATGCCCAGCTGATTTTTTGTGTTTTTGGTAGAGATGGGGTTTCACCATGTTGACCAGACTGGTCTCGAACTCCTGACTTCAAGTGATCCACCTGCCTCAGCCTCCCAAAGTGCTGGGATTACAGGCGTGAGCCACCGTGCCCGGCCAGTATGGAGTCTTTCTAATCAGGACATAGGCAGACAGTCCCAGCCCAGCTTTATGCCTGATGAGATGCAACAACCTTGAACAGTCATTGTTTGAAGGGCAGAGGTTTTACAGATGGATGATAACTAGCATCTGTGGAACATTATTTGTGAAATATAGGAATCAGAAATTCCAGCATAGCACTGTCCAAGGGGAACATAATTTGACCTGCATATTTACTGATCCATTTTTAGTAGCCGCATTAAAAAGGAAGAATGATACAGGTGAAATTAATTTGAATATTTTCTTAATTCAGTATACTTAAATACTATTTAAATATGTACTCAATATAAGCAATTGTTAATGAAATATTTTACTCTTTTTGAACTATGTCTTTGAAACCCCGTGTGTGTGTGTGTGTTTTTTTTTATCCTTACCACACATTTCAGTTTGGGTTGGTCACATTTCAAGTGCTCAGGAGTCACATGGGGCTAGGGGTTACCTATTGGACAGGCAGGCAGAACTTGAAAGCTCCAGAGAACTGTGTGTCATTATACTGTGGAAAAAATAAAAATACAAATAAAAACCTTTTTAGATTAACCCTTGTTGAATGTTAGCCAAAGACTAGTCATTTATCAACTCTCTAAAAGGAGTTTTTAAATCAATTTGCTTTTCAAAACATTTTCTCAGTGTTCAATCACAAATATATGTGAACATCTGCTCTTTAAGTCTTTCATTGTTTGCCCACATTTTACTTAAAGAAAATCTAGGTTCAGTCCAATTTTAACATCAATTGGGTTTATTTTATGTAGCTGTGTTTTAAGTATAGGTCTTGTAGACATTTTGGTTAAGTACAAAGTAACGAGAATACAGCAACATGTAAACATGTCAAACAAATCAGTTTTTCAAAGCTAAGTAGCTGAATTAAATGTTTTTTGTCTTCATGCCTTCATTGTATTCCCGTGTACTCTATGGTAACTTTTTTAAGTTGGGAAGTCCTCTTTAAATTTTTGAAATGAGGTAGCTGCTTTATAGACATGAGGCAGGTTCCCCGAGAGTGCCCTTGACAGGCTGTAAGTAAACTAAGCTGCAAAGGCAGACACCATCACACCTATGGAATTGTTTTGCAAAAATTGTGGAGAGTAATGCCTCTTGATACCTCCTAAGAGATGCTTTTGCAACCTGATGAAGCAACCGAGGAGAGGTGGTGAAGGAAAGCCTTTTTTTTTTTTTTTTTTTTTCAAAGAGAGAAAGAGAAGCAGCAAGCTGCCTGCCTGCAGCCTGAGAAAGCAGTTCCACCTTGGCACCCGTGTCCTCATAGCCCAAGCGGGGCCACCCTGGCATGTGAATCTGCTCCGCAGTGTGCAGCCCAGACCCCAGCCTTCCTGTGTAAGGGACACCTCCTGCTGCTAACCGCTGCTCTTCCTGCAGTTCAGGAGACAGCATGTGCTCCTGTGGCGGCTGCATTTCCTGAGTACACCATGATCCAAAAAGGCACAGATTCGTCATGGAAGCTTTGATTGGGGCGTTACTGTCTTTTGACCTTTCTTGTTTGCTTACCCTTTTATTTCTTTCCTCCTTTTTCCTTCCTTCCTGTCTTTCTTCTTCCTTCCTTTCTTCCTTTTTCTTTTTCATTTTCCTCCTTTCTCTTTCTCCTTTCTTTCCTTCCTTCTTTCCTTTCTTTCCCTCCCTCCCTCCCTTCTTTTCTTCCTTCCTTCCTTCCTTCCCTCCCTCTCCACTCTTCCTCCCTTTCCTTCCCCTCCCCTCCCCTCCCTCCCCCCTCCCTCCCTTCACTTCCCCTTTCCTCCCTCCCTTCCTTCCTCCTTTTCTTTCTTTCCCTTTCCTCCATCCCTCCTTCCTTCCTCTCTTCTTTTCTCCCTCCCTTTCTTCCTTTCAACATTTGATCATGAGTATGATTTTAAGATTCTGTTCCTTAGATCCAAGGACTAGTGACCAAATTGTTTTTCCCAGGAGTAATCTTTTCTATGAGACATAGATAAAAGGCTGCCAGTGTGCACCATCAGGCACACCATCCCGTGTGATAGGTAACCTAAAATAATGGTGCAGCTGGGAGTAACTGGAAAAGACAAAACTACACAAATCTCTTGCATTTTCCTTATCATTAAATGAATTAGGGATTTCCTGGTTTGAGATTTATGGACAAGGAGAACTACTTCTTTGTACGAGAGGCTTGTGCCAGGAGAAGACACGCTGTGGTTACAATGTTGCCGTAACTAGCTATGGTCATCTCATGTCTTTGAGTGTACCTAGAGTGTAATACAGTGCAGCAGCGATGGGCTGAAGGCCTGATGCACCAGCACACGTGCCTGGAAGACCTGACGTTGAGGATCCGCTTTTTTTTCATCACTCACGTTTATTTTGCAGCTCCCTGTTTTGATCACCTTCAGAGATCCAAGCACTTGCTTTTGTGTATTTGAGTCTGGGTTTTATTTTCCTTTTAGAAATAGTCCAAAATCCTTTTAGAACCTAGACCTTTGAATAAAGTGCTAACCTAACCTGCCGAATGCTCTTTTTTGGTTCACAAATAAGGCTTAATTGTGAAGTCGTGAGAATTGCTTTCTGAGCTGACTTATAAATTTACCCACCTTTTTTTACCCCAACCCCCCAAAAAACCTCCAGAAGGTGAGCCCAGCTTGTTGTAAAAGATTTTGAAGCAGAAGTCCTGGGTTTAAGCTTCAGTTCTCTGCCTTACCAGAATCGGGATGTGTGGGGCAGGCCTACCTCCTCTTTCTTCATCTGCAAAATACATTGGATGAAATCATGTTTTTTCCTAAATATATGATATGTAAAGTGTATTTCAAAAACTCATTAATCTGCATGACTGGGTCAGAAAGGACGCACCTTTTGCCTTGTGTCTAGTGTGTGACTGTCCTCATGTGTAGATGCCCAGGCCACATCCGTTGATGTTCTCTGCCTTCACTTCTTTGTCCCTTCCAAAGACTCCTTTATGAAGTCATTCAGCAGTGTTTCTAAGCCAGGTTCCTTCTCTTCACATATCACCAACCCGCAGGGCAAGTCATCCACATTTCACCTCTTTATCTTTTGTGCTTTGGGAAACACATTTTACAACTTCCAAACTATTTGCCTAAGTTCATCTGAGCACATCTAGAATTATTCCACTCCTCTGAATCAGTGCTAAAAGTACAAACGTGCATACACTGTTATACTCCAGTTATTTTGTACCTCGTGTGCAGGTAGGTTGCAAGATCCTTGCAGGCAGGTATTACATCTACTTGAATTGCTTCACGATCGCGTAACACAATGCAGTGTTAAAAGTAGAAACGTAATTGACATCTTGACTTACAGAAACACTAAATACAGTGTATTGTGATGATACCTTTTTATGAGATAGGCTTTAGAAATAGAAAATCGTCTTAGTTGGAATTGAAAGTTAGGAAACAGCATTTTAAGTAAGAGATGAAAATACTTAAAAGGGAAAGGAGCAGTGCTTACACAGATGAGGGGAAAAAATAAAATGTGTCATCTAAAAATTTAAATCAAATATATTAGGTTGGTGCAAAAGTAATTGTGGTTTTTGCCATTAAAAGTAATAGCAAAAACCACAGTTGCTTTTGCACCAACCTAATTAAAAGTAATAGCAAAAACCACAGTTACTTTTGCATCAACCTAATAGATGGGAAAAATAAGAGGAATGAATATTTTAAGCTTTGCTATATAATTAAAATATTCTTAGAAGTCTGGAGCCTGTGAAGGTCACACCCTCTGGTCTCCTCCCAGCCCTTAGGGTATAAATAATCTGAATTGATGGCATCCAGGGATCTCAGAAATTATTAGTACATCCCACATTGAATTACCACCTTACTAAAATATTCATGGGTATATACTATGAATTTGTTTTATCCTATTTAGTCTTAAAAACCATAGAGAAATCTGCAGGCTTATTAACATATTACTCAGAATCATATTGTCTCTAAAGCACAAACTGAATCAGTTAACAAGATATTAGACTAGAGATCATGGCAAATCAGAGGTACATAAGACCTAGTTCCCTTCTGGAGCTAAACAAACTGCAGAGACCTAAAGGGAAGCCTCGCACTACACTCTAGGTTTGGAGCTCAGGTTTTGAGTGGTAACAGCACTCCAGAACACATGGGATCCCCTGGGAGGTAGAAATTGAGCCGTCTTTGGAGAATCAACTAATGAGACAGATGCATGTTAAATGTCTGCTGTGGCCCAGGCACTCTGCTAGGCAGAGGGGTGAACCGGAAAGATGAGATTCATGGGGCCAAAGAATTTGCCTTCTGGTGCAAGAGAAGATGGATGCAGCTTGGCAGAAAGAAAAAAAAAGGTAAAAGATAGAAGTGAAATACAGAATAATCTATCTCCTCATCCCACAAGCAGTTCTGCCTGGTTTGAACATCTGATTCAGTTAAAATACTTCGTGAAAATATTTAGCTTGATGCATTGAAGTCCATCGCTGCTTTTGTGGGTTGCACTGATGACAGTCTGACTGTTCTCCTAGTGGAAAGAGGAGCAGTAGCTTCTGTCTGCATGTGCATGAAACAGATGGAAATTTAGAAGAGATTCTAGTGCAGACACCTCCATCCCACCCCCACTGCCCACAGAGCTAGCCATGTGCACAGTGTGTTTCAACCATGTTATGTTGCTGCTGTGCACAGAGATCCCCAGTCCCATAAAACATACTAGATGGAAGGCTGTCAGGAGATCATCAGGCCCCAGTGCATGAGTTCTTCCTGAGCATCCTTAACAGGTGATCACCTCGCCTATTGAGACCCCTCAGGAGGCAGCCCACTGTAGGTTTAGGGAAGCACTGATTGTTACAAAAGCCCTGAACTAAAATCTGCTTCTCTCTAAAGCCAGGCCTGCAGATGTCTGCAGTGTAACTACTTTCTCTTCTCTCAAGCAGTTCAGCCCTTCAAATCATTGACAACAGCTCTACAAGGCCCTCTAAATAGCCCGTTCTCCTGTCTAAAGCGTGTTAGTTTCCTCAGAATATAATGAAATAAACACCATGATGCCTTTGCCTTGCTTCTTCTTGCTGGTCTCACTCTTCCCTGGCATTCTTCAAGGTGCCCTAGTCCTTCCTAGAACATTGCACCCGAAGGGCCTTCCTGGCCTTGCCAGGGAATGCAGAATGAAAAAGAAATCCCAGCCTCTACCTCAAAAGGAGTTCTCCTGCATGTAAGTCTACCTTCCCCCTCGGGTGTAATGGGAAACAGTTTGCCAAAGCTAACTGTGTAATTTCACACGGCTTAACTGCCACTAGTCTGAGAAAGCATGGCATATTAAACTCATTTTCCATGCTTCCCAACTTTATTTACTATTCCAGTTCTGAGAGGCAGAGGGCTGAGCAGGAATAACACCTTCCTTGCTCCTCCTAATAGGGCACATGTGCACATATAAAACTGTGTTCGATCTTTGCAGCCACGACCCATGTTAACTGTCAACTGAGAACTCATGAGTCAGTTTCTCAGGAACAGCCCTGAAGACATTATTTCCCACATCTTGTATTTGTGCCTTTGCTATTTGGAGGGAAGGGTAGGATCTGGCAATTACCGTTATCTCATTTGGTTCAGTGTGTTTCATTTCAGCCTGTTAAGATCTTTTGAAAATACTGTATGTGCTAGTTACAGGGACAGTGATAAATAAGACAGCATTCCTGCCCTTGAGATGCTATTTCCACAGCTCCATAAGATGCCTAGTTAAAAACGGAGTCTTTTTTGAAAACAGCCTAATAATCTGTTAAAATAATAATGGAAAAAGATAAAGTTAGCATACCTGAGCTGCTAGGGATGCTTCCTGGTCTGATCCCTGATAAGGATCAAATCCTAGAGCCTCTGAGATCCGTGGGCTCCCTGTCTGCACAAGCACTCACAGAAGGAGAAACAGTTTATGATGGTTCGTCAGTGAACCAAGCTTGAAGTCAAAGTCATACTCTGTAAACGATTGGAAACCAAGTTTTTGCGAGTTGCCTAAAGTGGGCAGAAATCCCACGATGCATCTGAGCACAAGCAGGAAAACATGCTCCTGTCTCCCCAGGAGCTCTCTTTGACTTCTACTTTGCTTTATCCATTGACTCTAGTCTTATACGTAGCTTTGTCCATCCAATTTTTAATTGAATTTCGTTTTTATTTTCGTGAGTAGAAATATCACCTTTAAACAAATCAGTCCTCTCCAGAAATCCAGAATTCCCGGAGTTCAGTTTACATGTTTGACCCGTGTCACATGATTCCACAAGTCACTCAAGGGCAAGAGGATTACCATCGATACGGAAAGATTTCTTAGAAAGCTTAAGTGAAAGGGAAACCAGGGAGAAAGTGTGCTTCATGAGAATAGGTATGCAGATGGCTTTTTGTGACGTTCTCTGCAACCCTTGTGTTTGCATTGAACCAAACTGTGCTGCAGATGGACACCCATCCCATTTCCCCAACTCACACCAAGGAGGCCCACATTGCAAGGTACACAGAGGGGACCACAGAGCAGGGGGCCATGCAGGGGACCAAGGGACATTTTAGTGTAACCAAAGTGTGAAGTATGCACTTTTGTTTATTTAGAAATACTAAAGAAAATCCCAGGTTTTCTCTCTGATATGCCAGGGACATTTCGAAGAGAATTCCTTTTTTTGAGAGAAATCTCCTTTAATAGCCCATCAGTCAGCCATACTGCATAATTGTTAGATAGTGAAAGAAATTCATTTTTTAAGTTTGTCAGAAAAATTAATTCTTTGAAGTCTTAAATTGCTGCCTCTAGTCATGACATATCTGGCTCTTCCAGAATCCATGTTAGTCCTAGCTGAGGAAGAAGGAGAAGGAGAGGGGCATTGGTTGATTATTGATTTTGTAAGATATCCCAGATGTTGGCTGTTAGCAGAATTCTCACCTCCAAAAGGAAAATGAGTGTGAGCTATGTTCAATGAGAAACAGTTATTTTTGGGACATTCTTTGAGATAAAACACCTCCTTAAGATGCTGCTTCCTCATTGCTTTGAGACCAAGATGAGAGCAAGAACATACTAGTTTTGAGACCCTGGACATCATCCACAGCCGCTGCAGAGGCCCTGCCCACTTGAACAATGAGACGGGCCGCCATTTTGTTTTGAGAATGAACAAAATGAACTACCATGCCACATGTGGTTAAGTCAGCAACTCTTCTGAAAATGGACATGTTGAAAAATAAACAAGGCAGCACTTGAGATGGTCATGGCAGAGCAATCTCAATAAGTGATTTGTTATTTTGCACAGCAATGCACCCACTCATTGAATAAAATGCACCAGAACCATGTACTACAGATGCTAAGGAGAGTTGTCCTTCAACAAAGGAGACAGGCTGCAGTGGCCATGGGGCAGTTTATGTTATTTGGTCCTTGTCATGGGCAGGCATGGCCCTCCCTCTGCTTCACAGATGAGGAAGGTCCCTGGCACATGCCCAGTCTCCAGCATGGCCTAGAGGTAGCAGGCGCTACTTAGCATCGCCAGCCTCCTGCTTGGTCATGGGGTCAGCCAATTTATAACATGAATGGAGGTTAATGAACTGATCTTCCAGTCACACAACTGGTATGAACCCACATCTTCTGATTCTAAATCTTTTGCTCTTTAACTCTCAGTCATTACCACTGTCTAATGTTGGCCTGTGTGTTCATGGCCTTTGTTGCCACCAAAAGATCAACTATTAGCTGAATAACACACTGAGACATGTTGGTGTTGTGTTCTGAATAGCACTGGTAAACTGGTAGGGAAATCTGACCGTGATAGCTACTATGCAGTCTAGTTTCTCTTGCGAAGTGTTTGTTGAGTGTGTAATGAGGAGTAAGGAGGATGAATAAGAAACGGCCTGAGTCTTTCTAAGGGGGCAGCATTTACAAAATAAGCAAGGAGAGAAATCGGCTTTGATGAGAAGCACATGGAATTTTTAGAAAACAGAACGTGTATTATGTACCTACAAGAATGGGTAGGATTTTAGAAGAGATGGATGGGAAAAAGGAACAGGGAGTGGGAACAAAACATGGACCAAGGAAGAGCAGGTATAGCATGGAAACCCAACCGCCAGCTTTGGTGTATCGTGGGCCAAGGGGACAGACCTTGTGGGGAGGGCTGGCAGCAGGGAGGCCTTCCAGAAGTCTGTCCTGCAGGCAGTAACAGCCACCCAGTCTATAAGCCGAGTGGGCATGGGGGTGATGGGGAATGGGTGAGGAGTCACGGGGGTAGCTTACCCCAAAATGATAGCTAGTTGGAACCATTTATTCTATTGCCTTTTATCAATCTTACAGCAAGTATCATCCTGGTGAAAACCCTGTCATATTGAGGGCATTAGTGCTTATGTTTTAAAACATGTTATTAGGTCTATGAAAAATAAGTCTGGAACCTATGAGCCCCCTCCATGCAAAGTTTCAGTCAAAGCTTTGGAAACAAGACAGAGTGTCTTACTCACTTTATAAATTCATTCAGAAAGCTGTAGGTTTGAAAATTCCAAAGTTAGATGTAAGAAGCTCTGAGAAACACATGAAGTTATCCCCACATCAGCAGAGGTGTCTCATCAGACATGAGAAGAAGGCAGCAGGACATAGCGAGGTGGGGCAGCCCCGGGGTGGGCCTTGCAGTCTGGGCTTGAATCCCATGGCCACCACCGTCTGCTGGGAGGCCTGGAGCTGGCTGCCCCCTCTCTGACCAGCGCATGTTGATGCTGTATCCTCGAAGGTCCGATGGTCTCACATCCTGGGATGCAGACCTGAACCCATCACCCACAGGGTCTGCACATTCCCTCTTTGAGGTGGAGCCCAGCTCCAGAGGCTGGTCCCTGACTCTGTTTCTCAAGAAGCCTGTACAGATGTTCCCCTCAGCACTGTTTCCAGTCACGTTTGGCTTTCACGGTGCAGGTGCTAAGTTTGGTTTTCAGGGCCCATCTGGGAATTTAGTGAACTGAACGGGTAGCATTTCTGAACCCACCCGTAACCCATGCCCTCCCCACTAATTTTGAAAGAGAGTTTGGTGCAGGTGACTTTGCAGCTGGGTAGAGAATCCTGGGGCAGGATTCCGAGGCAGGCAGATGAGCGAGGATAAATTGGGTTCTGATGGCACGTTACACCAGTGGACTCTAACGACGACCTCACCTTGTGCACAGATAATTCTGCCTTGTGCTTAACTGTTAGAAATGTGTCACTGAAGTGTGAACATATTTATGCTGTTAGATTTCCCATCATTTCTGTTCTTTCATTCCCTCTCATTTGCATTGGTTACTCATAAATGTAGATCTTTAGTACAATTTGTACAACCGCCGGGTGTCAATCTGTGAAAGAAATCGCAGAGCAAGCTGGGCTCTGGTAGCGCTTTATCCCTGCATGCTGGCTTGCCCGGGTTGACTCAAAGGCAGTCTCACATTCAGCTGCACTGGGGCCAAGGACCCAGGGAGACAAGTGTGCTTCTGTTTTCTGTATTTACCAATTTAAGAACTGCGTTTAAATACTAGCTATGCATTCTAGCAAAAGAGGTTTATATTTTAACACAGTAACTCTTAATTGTTTAATTCAGTTCATGTGTTACCTCTCGGAATAAAATAGTAGAAGCCAGTTAACTATAGACTTCATAAGTTTTGATCTAAGATCACCAAAACATTTACCACATCTCAATTGTTCATTACATACTCTCTCTTTTTTAATGTAGTTGTCATAATATGGGGAGTGGGGGTGTGGATGTAACCATTATATTTTTATGATATTGGGAGTAGATTTAACCATTATGTAAATTGGGTTTTTTAATTTTAAAACGTCACTTATCTTAACGTAAAATCATATGTCTTAGTAACCTTGATAAACTAAGTTTTGCATGATTACACCTTAAAGTTAAAACATATTTCATTTCATCATTTCCCAGAAGGGGCACTGAATTCACCCATTTCCTGTTTTTCATCTCAGAATGTTCTGTGTTTCCTCCATATCTACTTTCCCGGCAGCAGGACCCTGGAAGCAGTCACACCAACCTCATTTACCCCACCTGAGATTTATGCACTTTGAACCTACTTGCAATCAAATCAACAATATCTTTGCTCAGAAATGGATATGTGAGGTAAAATGTGCTGCCCCAATCATCTATGAAATCATTCAGCTAGCTGGCCAGTGAGCCCTTCATTGCAACAAAGATTTTTCTAGAGCCCTGCACTATCTGAGGCTATGCCAGGCCTCACACTCCTGCTCACACGTTTGGAGGCTGTCTCGGCCAGTATTACCTTAATCCAGCATTTAGGGGAGGGAGCATTTCAATACTAAATTTTCTAAACTACTCAAGCCTACCCCATTTTATTTCTTGTGTATTTTAACACTTTTGGATGAGGACTCTTCCTAGAACCTACTAATAATACCTCCTGCCCCCATGCCAAGATTCTTCAAAGACTTTCTTGAAAACACTTTAGTCTTTTCTTCTTAGCTCAAAAGCACTATCCTAAATACTAACTCTGGCATTACAGGAAGATAATTTGTGGGCACACACAGTAAATTATAAACCCCTTAAGCAGAAAATATTGTAGTATCAGTTTATTAGTTTTCGTAGTCATTCCTTCAGCAAACATTTTTGGTGCCTCCAATGCAGCAGAGAAATTGACTTCTAGAATTTCCACAACAGTCCGGATTACAACTGTGTAGTCCTCTTTCAGCCAGAAAGTACACTTGTGTTTCCCTGCCCATAGGTCCTGAACCTCACTTCTGAGAAGTCATTGTGCATACAGAGCTAATAGCTGCACCCTGAATGATCCTGGCTTTGAATTCTCTTATCTGTTTGGATAGTATTAACTGTCTCTTCCTCTGCATTCTAATTTGCTACTTTTAATCTGCTGGGAATTACAATAAGAAAGAACTATTTAATCATTTTTACAACTGTGCATAAAGCGAGTGTGTGTAAGTGCCAAGAGTGTATGAGGGACTTGCCCATGAGTAAATGCATGAATTTTAGGTCAAGGGTTTTTTGCTTCTCTTTTGGTTGATTACCTCAGAGATCAGTTTTACTTTCTTTCTCATTCTTGACCTATCATCACTAGCTGATACGGATGATGTGTACAACTTCTGAGTCAGAATAATGTCAATGGGATGGGATGGGATTGGCTGGTGATTCTGTTGATCTTAACGTTTATATATTTTAAGTTTAGTGTTTCAGAATGAGACCAAAGCGGTGACATTTTCAACCGCTTTGGTCTGTCTTCAGTTTTTTCATTTTAAGTTTTTGTTGTGCTTCTATCACTTAAAGGAGGCCTCCAAGTTGAAATCAAATGCTAATGATGTTTTTATCTAATGTATAAATGTGTTTTTATTATTTATTAGGAAACTTATTTTAATTGGCCCTCAACCATGACATATCATGGCATAATCACTATCCTAAATTTGAATATCTTATCCTTGCATAAGATAAAACTTTCTATGAATTACACATAATATATATTTTCCTCTCTTACATATTTTAAGAATTTTTTTAATTTTTTGTTTTCTGCAAATGAAATATTGCTCATAAGCAAGGCGATGGCTGCCCACGCCTCTTTTCCCCTGCTTACCCTTGCTTAGATCTTATGGTAGAATCTTTTTATAGAAGAAACAGAAAGACATGAAAGAAAGAGCTGGAGAAGCCTGAGGGGCTGCTCGGGTGGTCCGCTGGGATGCTGTGCCACAGCCCAGGCACAGGAGGCAGGAAGAGCAATGGGACCCTTCCGTTCCGCCAGCATTCAGCAGAATTTGCAGTTCCATGTTTCCAAGGCTTCCAGGGCACTTGCATTTAAAGAGAGAGAGCAAGCAAGCTGCCTTTTCTCTTCCTCAGTTCTGCCAGCCACACTTTTGCCATGATGAGCAGTTTCAGCCAAGAGCTCCTTCCTCTGCCCCCACACCTCCCACAAGGCCTGAGGTCTGGAAGCCACCTGCGCCTGCTGGCCTCCCCTTTCTTGTTTCTGCAATGGATGTCGTGGCCCTGCGAGGGAGAAGAGAAAAAGAAGTTGCCCTCCTCCCTCTATCCTCACCTCCTGCCGTGCTCTCACCCTTATAAGGGAGAAGGGCTGACCATCCAGGCCAATCCTCCAGTGACACAGGAGAGGACATCCTGGCCGGAAGAGTCGGAGCTTCCAGGTGAGGTCAGGTGGGTCAGCCCCCCAGGACTGTGAAGAGCCGAGGAGTCAGTAGATGCCACTTTTGCTCCAGGAAGAATCTTCAACTGTGTCCTTTTTATTTAAGGGGCTCTCTTTCCAGTGAATCTCTAGATTTACTAGTCATAAACACTTGTATTTATTCAAATGTATCCATGATCCCACATTCCTCTTATATATTTCTCTCCGGGAGCATCACATTTCCGAGGGCCCTGCGCCTGTTTTCTGCAGGAAGTTGCTGTTGTCCCCGTTTCCCCTGCCCCCAGCACCTATGTTACAAGAAGCAGACCCTTCGTGCCACACTGGGACCCAACCAGGCCCCAATCCTGGATGCTGGGATCTTAGTAAAGTTCAGAATGACGTCAGGACATAGAGCAGGCAGAATTCCCCCCGAAGCATCATCCTGGAGGGCGCTGATTTGTGTGTTCTGCCAGGTTCATCTGTAACTCGGGATTTAAAAGCCCCAGGTGTGGTGTGCCTTCTATGCCTGCAAAGTGTGTCTTTAGCGGTTCTCCCTGGTGTGGAAAGATCAGTGGTTCTTGCAGCCTGGGCACCCTTCACAACAAGCCCAACACCGGTGCTGTGAGCCGCTGGTTCATGAACGGTGATCCTAGGGAGAAGGGGAGGCTGAAAAGGGAAAACCAGTGCAAAGGTGTGTCATCCAATTGGTCACTGCTATGGGTGCCTGGGCTTCCATCCTACCAGAGTCCCCACTAGCCAGGGCAGCCTGGCAGAGGTGAGCATCATTCTGCTTTCTGGCTGCACCTGTGTGTACAGAGCCCGTTCCAAAGCCTCCTAGGCACAGGGCAGACATAGAGCAAGGGACAAAGCTGGGGCAAGGGCCCCGGTTGCTCCCCTGATTGAACACAGGTTCAATCTGAAGGGAGCCTGAGAGGTGGCCGGCGGGAGATACTACAAGGCAGAAAGGCAGGGCAGCAGTGTTTGTACTGCATGCTTTTGTTTTTTAAGACAGAATAAAAAGTCAAGTTTGAGAGATGAGAAATCTTCTTGCCAGAAAGAGAACACCAAAATCCTGGAGTCACGGGTCTTCCATTACCCTCTCTGGCATTTCTGCTTGTCTTTTCCCTAGTATTGGTGAAGAATTTTTAATGTAACTAATCCATACCCTTGGTTACAGGCCCTGTGGTCACTGGACTGTCTCCCCATGATGGGGATGGAGAGTGGTTAGTGCAGAAAGTTAGACCTCCCCTCCAGCTTGTTGAACGCACTGAAGTTTATCTAGGACGGAAGACGCTCAAGCGTAAGATTTCAGTGATGCATTTGGACGGCGTCAGTACTATGCTTCGGTGTCAAAAAGGTCACTTTGGTAGGAACAATATGTAATGTGTGGCAATGCCTTTTGTGACACCTGTTCAGGAGATTCCTGTAGGAAGCTTCTGAGGCAGAGTCCTCGGGTGAGGAGGGGGACAGGCCTGGGCCTTGGGGAAGGTGGAGGTGAGCAGCCTCGTGCCTCTCTCCCCAGTGGCCTCAGCCTCCATGAGGCAAATCTTGAGCAGCCTCCTCCATTCTGCAGGCAAATGACTGAGATGTCTGAGCTGTCCTTCCCAACAGGCGGAAATTCACATGGGGGAGGCACCTGTGAATGGCCTTCTAGAACTATCAGGAAGTTCTGAATTTAGTACCCTGTGAGAGCGGATGGTCCTGGGTGCACTCAGATGATCCTGCCCAGCCAGCTGGATTGCAGAGTGGTCATCACCATCAGTGAGCTGTGGAGGGGTTGAGAGCAGTCAAACAGTCATGTATAAGAATGTCATGTATAAGAATGGGTTGGGGTACCGGCCGACCCCTGCCTTGAGGCCTGGCTGCTGGATGGGAGGCGAGAGCACGGGAGAGTCCTGGCTGGGTCTGCCCCCCGTCTGCAGGGCCACACCATCCACTGGAAACCCGGTGCCCACTGGGCTGCATGCTAAGGGGCTGTGGCCAATGCTCTTGTCCAAATTGTACTGAATCTGCAGTCTCTCTTGGTTTTTTTTTTGTTTGTTTGTTTGTTTTTTTGAGATGGAGTCTCGCTCTGTAGCCCGGGCTGGAGTGCAGTGGCCGGATCTCAGCTCACTGCAAGCTCCGCCTCCCGGGTTTACGCCATTCTCCTGCCTCAGCCTCCCGAGTAGCTGGGACTACAGGCGCCCGCCACCTCGCCCGGCTAGTTTTTTGTATTTTTTAGTAGAGATGGAGTTTCACGGTGTTCGCCAGGATGGTCTCGATCTCCTGACCTCGTGATCCGCCCATCTCGGCCTCCCAAAGTGCTGGGATTACAGGCTTGAGCCACCGCGCCCGGCCAGTCTCTCTTGTTTTAATTCACTCCAAAATTTAATGTGTTAGCTTGCAAACAAACAAACAAATAAATAAAGGGAAAGAAACAGTCCTCAGAAAGTCCCAGTCAAATTTAAATTCCGACAGATGATCAGCAGTTTCCTCTAAGAACAATGAGAGTTCTGGGGCTAGCCAGTGTTTCTCTTGGAAAATAAGGAGAAAGGAGGAGGGAAAGCAGTGCTTTCATTTAAAAACCTGCCCTAGGGAGGCAGCGTTCCCTGTGAACTAGGAGGCCAGCCGCAGTGAGTAGGGCAGGCTGGAGGCCTCCCGGCTGTCCTGCCCCTCCTGCTGCATGCCTGTGAAAATGCTAGATAAGGACTTTTTCTCAGCAACCTCCACACTCCTCCGGTGGGGATGTCTTTGACTCAGAGCTCTGCCACTGGTTATCTCCACTAACAGAAAATGCCACAGATGGGTTAATTCACTGTGTTGTTCTCATTTTCCCTCAGTTTCAGGCTTTTCTCTCCTTGCCTGTTTTCCTTGCTTAAAAAAATGATTTGGGGGGTCCCTAAATGCATCTACCCCGATCGATTTATGTTTTCTTTTCCATTACTCCAATTTGCGTCTCAGCCCTAAAATTAAGTTTTTGATTATAATGTAAGGAAATTTTACCATATTTTAACTCTGGCTTTTTAAATACAAAAGAAAAATAACAGAATGGGCTTCTAGAACTATCAGGAAGTTCTGGATCTAGTACCCTGTGGGGACAGATGGTCCGGAGCGAGCATACTTGGATGATCTCTCCCAGCGAGCTGGATCCCAGAGTGAACTTGTTACTGTCCCTCCAAGGCTGACAACTAAGAGCTCATATTCTGCTAGCAGTTTGATTTAGACCCAAGAAAGGCTGTGTGTGTATGAATTTGTGAGAGTGTGTGAGTGTGTCGCTGTGCCTGTGTTTCTGTGTCTGTGTGTACATGTGTGTCTGTGGGGTGTGTCTGTGTGTGCGCGGCTGTGTGTGTGTCTGTGCGTGTGCATGGCTTTGTCTATGTGTGCGCGCGCGCACTCTGCTAAGCTACTCAATGCAATTCCTTACTCTTACTTCCCTTTCTGTCACTTCTCCATAATTCTTTGTATTTCGGTTGGGCTGGTATCTCGCGGCGGCTTCCTCTTTTCCTGCATTCCTATATTTCATTATTTGCTCTTGTTCCTCTTCTAGGGCTTTTACAATACAGCCAGGAGGATGTGGAAACCCAGTTACAAGATGACACACAAGCACAGTGTCACAATCGCTGTGCTTGGGCCCTACCTCCTGGAGACCAGGGCGGGACAGTGCCTCTGGATGTGGAGGGAAGGGCGCAAGATCATGGGGTGGCAGAAGGCCCGACTGTCGGGTCTTCTGGAAGCTGGGGTCTTGTGGTCACTGGGCTGGTGGTGCTCTAAAGCCTAGAGTAACCGAGAGCAGGATGACTGCACCCCTGACTGCCGACTTGCCAGGCTTCGGACGGCTATGGGTGTGTGATTCCACTTGTGATCCTCCTACTTCCCCAGCCCACCCTGCTGGCCCCCAACTTCTCTCTCTCTCTCTCTGCCTGTGGAGTGTTATGACCAACTCCTTCTTCCAGCCATCTCCATCCCAACCCCAGACCAGTTCCCTTAAACCACCTCCCACCACAGGACCCCCACAAGTAGGGACCTCTCACAGTTCCTATTGCCTGGGGACTTCATCTCAGCTTCCAAGGCCTCTGGAACCAGGCCCTGCATCCTGGGGATGACTGTCCTCATGACTCTCTGAGCCAGCCACCACCCCGCCCCACCCCCCAACTCCACTGCTGACCCTGCTATGGCCCCGTACCTCCACTTGAGATTCCCTCTTCCTGCTTCTCATTTTGAGTGTCACCCTTCTGTGACTTCTCACAACACCCCCGCCACCGCTCCCTCCAGGTGGCACGCCTTGTCTTCCTAAGAACATGTGCTGCTTCCCAGTACCCAGGGCTGCTATGCACCATGGCACATGAGTTTCAGTGCATTTTCCTCCTGCTGTTTATAGATTGCAACATCCCTGGACAGATCCTGGATTTTCCCTCTGTAATTTCCCTGGAGACTCCCTTGGGGTTTGCACACACATCTGTGGAATGCCCAAGTTGGAGATGGTCCTCCCTGATGTGTAGTGTGGGCTATTCAGAGGGCCTCATTTCATAAACTCATTAACAGCTAGGACGCAAAGACTTGGAGAAGTCAGCTCAGGACCTGCGGAGTGGGAGAGAGGCAGAGAGTAAAGAAACAGGCTTTGGAGTGCCACGAATTTGGGCTCCACTCTGCTTTGCTACTGTCTTACCTGGCCTTGGGCAGGTCGGGTGACCATTCTGAGTTGGAGTTTCTCTCGTTTGTAAAGTGTGGGTGATATTTTTCTCACAGGGCTGCTTCAAGGGTTAACAAAGTTAATGTCTAGCACCTTCGCCTGGTTGCAAGCCCCTGGAGTCACATGGCAACAGCTATGGAACCAGGTAAATGACTTGACTTAGATGTTACACACTCTTAGTTGTTCGATTTGTAAATGGGAAGAATGTGTGACCCAAATTAGTCGTTTCCAGATATTTCCTGGTAAATTGTTGTTGAATCATAAAACTAGAAAGATGGGAAAGAAAGGGAGGAACCCCCCTTCGAAGAAGTGTTGTTGATGTGAAGGACAGGACTTTTTGAGACACTCTCATCCTAAGAAACAGCTGATATCTACTAGGAAAAAACATGACATTTGAAGGTTCTTCCTAAGAGATGTGAGGTTTTGACAGAAGTGCCAGGAAGCCAGAGGTGTGTGAGCAGCAGGCCAATCACGCATGAAGGCTGTGGGATGGGGCAGGAGAGGAGCAGCCAGCATTTCCAGAGCACCAGCTAATGGCGGGGACCTGGCACCTTTGCTCTGTGACTCTCCAGCTGTATGGTGACATGAGGCTGGCGTTTTCTTTGGTTTCGTATGTGAGGAAGCTGAGGCTTGGTGATGTCCTGTGTATGACTCGAACCCCAGAGCTACTCAGAGGCAGAGGCTGTCTGTAAACAACTTCGGGTGGTTGGAGGCAGGGTGCTGTCGCCAGTGCTGATCGCCCACAAGCCAAGGCTTTCTTGTGAGGGCTAAATAAAATAACATATGCCTAGCATTTATACAGCACAGGGCTTTTAGGAAACCGTGAGAGGACCGTAGAGAGGTAGAGGAAGAGAAAAGGGAAAGAAGAAAATGAAAAAAAAAAAAAAAAAAGCTTAAAGAGTTCCTTAAGAGAACTATAAATTATGAAGTCCTTGGAGTTTACTTTTCCCTGGTTAGACATAAGTTTACAGGACACATTAAACGGCTTAAAGTATCCACATCTCTTTCCTTATGTCTTCTCACAGCCACTGTGTGAGTTTCTTACCAAGATATAGAATTCTGGCCAGGTGCGGTGGCTCACGCCTGTAATCCCAGCACTTTGGGAGACTGAGGTGGGAGGATCACATGTGCTCAGGAATTTGAGACCAACCTAGGCAATATGGTGAAACCCTGTCTCTACAAAAAAATACAAAAATTAGCTGGGCATGGTGGCATATTCCTGTAATCCCAGGTACTCGGGAGGCCGAGGCAGGAGGGTTGCTTGAACCCAAGAGGTCAAGATTGCAGTGAACTGTGATCGAGCCACTGCACTGCAGCCTGGGCCACAGAACAAGATCCTGTCTCAAAAAATAAAATAAAATAAAATAAAATAAATTCTGCCACAAGTCACAATTCCTTGCTCAGAAATCCCTACAAGGGTGCTTCTTAGTTAAGAAATGGAGGAAACACGAATTTCATCCTGACTTCTGAGTCTTGTAGAGACCAGATCTGACTCCTGCGGCCTTCTGCCCATAGAGCTGGCAGGCGGGGGAATGTGTGCAGAGTGAGGAGGGGCTGACCTGGCATTAAGAACAGTGGAGACTGCTGCCTATTTGGCTGCGCCACTGTCCTTCTGCATGGAAAAGTCACTGTAAATAATGGACTCTACTTCTGAGTCAATTTTACTGAGCTGCCTTTTTAAATATATGTGTAGAAAGGGCGATCTCTGTGTGTCATTTGCACATGTGCATACACATGTGCACACACGCACACACACATGCACATGTGATCACTCATGTACACATGTGTGTGCACCAGACCAGATGCACCCACCCCAATCCACGATCCTCAGCCCCTTGCTTTCCTCTGCAGACAGCCAGTTCAGCTACAGTTATGGCCAGATTGCCTGCGCTCTGATCTTTACCATCACCAGGCTCATGGCTTGAGCTCGTGCCTGACAAATCCATTTTCTGGGAGGAAGGCGGAAGAAACTGCCAAGGCGGGACTGAAGACTTGACCTCCACCTGTAGTGGGGTCAGGTCACCGGAGGCTGGCTGACTCCCCAGGATTTCTCAGCAAGATTACTACACAAATACCCCTTCCTTAAAGATTAGCGACCACTTAAAGACACAAAGTGTGCAGGACTGTACCCATGGCCAAGAGCCGCGGGATCAAGAGGGCGGCTGAGTTGTTCTTCCCGTCCCTCCTCCTCTGTGCTGAGTCACCTTCTGCTTGGAATTCTGACAGGGACCCGTTGGGCTTCTGGAAGGGAGGGACGGCAGAGGATCCACCCTCTGTGTGTCCTGGGGGAGATTACTTATCTCTGGCCTCCCTGAAGCAGGGCCTGGGCTTCTGGAATCTTTGGGGCTGACACCCTGTCAGCCCTGGGGATGAGAGGGAATGGCCATGTCTGTCTGCAGAGCCTGGGGAGGAGCCGAGCGCTGCCTCCGGAGTTCTCTTCGGTTGATCGCATCGGAGGACAAAGGCCACAGAAGTGGATTTAAACTCCTCAGCCCTTTCTTTGCATGTTTGTTCTCATTTGAAGTCAGAAGTGATATGTCCTACACCTCAAGAACGTGTGAAATGCACATACAATAACCCCATTTCAGGAAGCCAAGTCCAGCTTAACAGTCAAAACATTTCCTTCAGTCTTTAGTCCTTCACTTTGCCGAACTCCCTTTTACACCGGCAGCAACAGTTTAACCTGTTGCTTCTGTAAGAGTGTGCTACCGGGAAAACCACATCTGAAACACGTGTGCAGTTACATCAGCTAGAGCACATGCTAAACAGTTGATCAAAGGCTCTCGCCTTGTGGCCCACGCTGCAGACACTCTGACGACTGCCGAGCTCCGCAGCCCCAGGTCCCTTCCGCATTGCCTGCTTGCCTCTCTTCTCCATGTTGCAGGGAACACAGCCATCCGTCACCATGTGGGTCTGCCCAGTGCTGCCCCCACATGTCCTCACAAGGCCTTGATATGCAAAGGTGGCTCTCCACGCACACACCCTGAGCCCCTCCTGCCCACTGCATGGCCCACACTCTTGTGGGCAGCCCAGTTGTTTTGTAGAATTTCCCTTCCTTATCATTTTGGCCCATGTGATCCAGTACAAATCTCCCTTATTAGAATAAAATTTGGAATTACAAAATAAAATTTCATTTTTCACTTATGTTGAGGACCTCACACTCTTCACCCCTGCCACGATCCCTGACAAGAGCTTTCCTATCTAATCATTGTTCCTCCAGCCCTCTTAATTTTCTTCAGCCTTTCTTGATTGCCTGAATATCCCTTTCCCTTCTCCTTTTAAAGCATAAACCAAGCTTTCTTACTCCGTTCTCATTATCATTTTTCCATTTTCTTCTTTGCACATGATTCTCCTTAAATTATAAAATTTGGAGGTAATTTCTAGAGGTGCCATCATAGTGCTTCTGTCTAGTCAGTATCTTTAGAATAAGCAAATATCATTTTTACAAAAAAGTAGTATTTCTTCCGAAAAAGAGTAAGCAAGAAGGATACAACATTGGGAAAATATCCCTAAGCCTGTTCTTCAATCCGTTGAATGTTTTCCCCTAAATTGTTATATGGAGATCCTGGACCCGGAAGTCGGCTGACATGAAACAGGCCTAGCAGGGGGGCTGAGGAAATGCTCCAACCTCAGGATCCAGGAAGATTGCACATGGCACCAAAACAATCACTTAAAAGCTAATCCCGGCCAGGCACAGTGGCTCACACCTATAATCCCAGCACTTTGGGAGGCCGAGGTGGGCAGATCATGAGGTCAAGAGATCAAGACCATCCTGACCAACATGGTGAAACCCCATCTCTACTAAAAATACAAAAATTAGCTGGGCATGGTGGCACACGCCTGTAGTCCCAGCTACCCTGGAGGCTGAGGCAGGAGAATCACTTGAACCCAGGAGGAGGAGGTTGCACTGAGCCAAGATCACGCCACTGCACTCCAGCCTGGCAACAGAGCAAGACTCCATCTCAAAAAAGAAAAAAAAAAAAAAAGCTAATCCCATAAAAGAACCATCATTTTGAACCTGCTGTTTTCTTTCTTGTACTCTTTAGAAGTACCCCTTTCTCACTGTATAAGCCATAGGTGTATTGATTGGAGCTTTTTCTATCTTAATTAGTGAACAATTAAAATTGTGTTAATAAAACATAAACAAAAATAGGACTGGTGCCTAGTTGTGCTACATGAAGAGAGAAGGGGCCAGACATTGGTTTTTCCTAATCTTCTGTTAAGTTCTCCAAATCATCTGCTCTGGAAGGTAATTCCAACAGCTGGGATTTGAAGTAAAGCATAGTGACTTTGGCCATCATTGACATGTCCCATTTGAAGCAACCAGAACTGTCCCTCGACCTGACATTCATCCCTAAAACACCATGAGGGTAAGTGAGGCGCTTCAGAAGGTCCACTCAACCCCATTGCCAGATAGAGTAAGTGT
Organism: Theropithecus gelada; assembly: GCF_003255815.1. Lineage (NCBI taxonomy): Eukaryota > Metazoa > Chordata > Mammalia > Primates > Cercopithecidae > Theropithecus > Theropithecus gelada. Next base: position 62,703,400 of record NC_037670.1, on the reverse strand, counting down.
CTGCCAGGGGCATTTGGAGCTGAAGGGGAGATTGCACAGGACCAGGGTTTGCAGGCACTGAAGGTGTTTTCTTGCCTTGTTTTTCACCTTCAATGGACTTGCAAAGCTCTAGCCCTATTGTTTTTCCCATCTGGGAAACATGGTGAATGTTGGTCGGTTGTAGCTAATCCTATGGGTCTTGAAGTCTTTGTTGACAAGAAGATAGATGTCATATTTGTCTGCGTGTGGCTTTCGACTAAAACATTAGCTACAGGGCTTTTTTGTTTTAAAGCATTTTTCCATAAGGTTCACCCTTACTATTGCTTATCTGAATAGTATTACCTGCTAAGAAGTTTATTCATTGCTCACCAGTTGTAGGGGGATTTTGACACAGGACTGGAGGCTTTTTTTCTCGTTGTAACACTGCAGACCCATGGAAAACTTGGAAGCAGATGTGACTGGATAAGAGCAGATTGAGGATGATAATCTTAGGGCAATGAGCAGGATGATTGAGAGGGGTGCCTGAAAGCAAGGTCCCCATGATGCAAACAAACCAACTCACATGCCAGACGGTGGACAGGAAACACAGGCAGGATGTGGTGCAGGCTGGGCTGCCTTTGCTTGGCGAAGGCAGGGGCTTCATGGCCATGCTGGGATGTGACGTGGATGGAAAACAATAAGAATGGAGACCTCTCCAAAAACCTCAGACATAATTTGGCCATGAGAGGCAAGGGTAGAGGCGAGCCCCCTGTGGGTTGGAGTGTATGGAATTCAAATGAAGCACCATCAACATGCATGGGCTACATAGGAGAGCTGGGTCTGGGGGAAAAGATGGGGATTTGGGTTTGGGTGTGCATGTTCCAGGCATGGAGAGAAGAATGGGAAGATTGATGAGGATCAAGCCCTGGTAGAGCCTACAGACAGGGGACCTGGGCATACTTCCACTTGCCTTCTCCAAACTTTTGTGTGCCTGTTGGGTGGAAGGTACTATGCTGGAGCCATCCAGAATCCAGAACAGTGTAAGATGTCATGGCCTGCATGGTGTGACCCTTGACTTCTGAAAAAGAAGGAACTGGTAGAGTGGGAAGGAGACAAGGGGCAGTAGAGCTGACATCATCAGGACTGACTGCAGTACAAGCGGTGAAAGGAGCCACTGAGGAGTTACCCCAGTCCCCTGGGGAGCTTAGATGTGAGATTCACACCAGCCAGCACTCCCCAGCTCTGTGTCCCTGGGTCCCACTGAACTTGATTGCATTTTAGTTGCCTCTTTTCTAAGACTGGCGCAACAATACCTTCCTTGAATGTGCATGTGCAGTCCATAGATGGTAGCTAGTGTTCTCTTCCCATGAGAAGACTCTGAGCCTCCTCACTAGAGAGTGATCTAAAAACAAATGTATCCATCCACAGAAGGTCAGAAAGGTTTTCATAGAATCTTGACTTGGTAGCTCTTCAGGATCTAACTCGTACTTTCCAGAAGTGTGGCCTGTGGTGTTCTGTCTGGGGCACTTGGTCCTCCCATCCACCTCCACCTTGCTGTCCTGTCCTGTGACTCTCACTAGCTCAGTCCCGGGGTCAGGAAGCCCTGCCATGAAATGCTAGATTTGCAGGCATTGCCAAGGTTTGCGTGTTCCAGGCATGGAGAGAAGAATGGGAAGATTGATGAGGATCAAGCCCTGGTAGAGCCTACAGACAGAGTCCCTGGACATACTTCCACTTGCCTTGGGTATGATTTGTGAACCAATTCCCAACCAGTGAATCAACGATTGGTCAAGTGTGGCTGCTATGCCTCCTAGCCCCGCCTCCTTAGGGACCTCACTGGTCCAGCAGCTAAGCCTGGCACCCTTCATACTCAAACTATACTCAAACAAGGTCATAATAGACTAATGATCTAACTGTGACTAACAGGTTCATGTGATTTAAAGAAAGACAGCATTTTTTCTAAATTTCTAAATTCTGCTAAATACAAATCTGAATGTGTTTACCTTTAGACAGATTTTCCTAGAAAATTGTCAGTGTTCTCACATTTGAAAGTAGATCAGATCTCCTCCCTCTAGTTTTGAAAATCTCATGTAGGTTTAGCCTCTCCCCAGAGTGACAACGACACAAGAAGTTTATAATTTTATGCACAGCTCAATGCAAACTGAAAAGTGTGGTTTGTGGGTATTTCATTTTTCCCATAATGTTCATCAATTTGGTGATTCAAATAGGATTCAGAATCCTAGGTGTTCACAGCATTTTATATGAAAATGTGCATGAGAGTTTGGGGAATAGAAATTCCTACCAAATAAGTTAAATTTACTCTTGATAAGAATATATTTTGTAAAATGTAGAAAACTGAGAAAAGAGTTTAATACCTATTTTATCTGCACCTTTTTATTAAACAATGGCCTGAATTTACTAAAGGAAAGAGAACAAGGTTGAGAGGTAATCACTGAATAATAGCTTCGCTAATCCCACAGTGACTGCTTCTTATGACAAGCAAGAGGGTCACCTTAGAGGCAGGACTGTCTTCAGGGGCAAAGGCAAGTCAGCACCTGCAAACCTCTCAAAGTGAGTGAGTAAAAGCAGGTCGTATGGCTCATTTTGCAGCTTGCCAGAAGCAATGTGGGAATATCGTCAGACTGCACAGCCCCTGGGGCTAGCTGGCTCCTGGAGTGCGAGGAGCTCTCAGTGACTGCTGTGCATACTCACCGACTCTGTGACTTTGTTCAGTCCCTACCCTGGATGTGCAGTGAAGGGTACCAGGCTTAGCTGCTGGACCAGTGAGGTCCCTAAGGAGGCGGGGCTAGGAGGCGTAGCAGCCGCACTTGACCAATCGTTGTTGATTCACTGGTTGGGAATTGGTTCACTGAGGGGACACCATTACTCCCCATGCCTCACGTGCAGGTGAGTGTGTGTATATTTGCATTAACACACAAACACACTTATGTGTGTCCCTGTGTGTGCAGCTGCAGTACCTTACACACCTTCCAGTGCCTCTCAAGCATCATTAAAACAGCTTCCATAAAACCTCTACTGCCCACCTGGCATCCACAGAGCTCCCAGTGAATGGCTCCCACAAGATACTGAACATTAGCGTGGAACAGAGTGAGTTTCCACATGTGCTGTTGTATGTAATTACCTGTCCAGCTAGAATAGTACACACTTCTTTAACTGAGCCCTAAGCTTGTATGCATGAACGGGGATGGTACAGGAACAAGGGTGAGCACTTATCAATTCAGCATTACTCTGGAGACATGAAACAAACTAATAGGTACAGCTATATATATATTTTTAAACAATTTTGTGATTTTTAGGGAACCGCATATTTGGGACACAAAACAAGTAAATTTGAATTACACTAGGCAAAGGACTGATTCTTTTGAAACGTGATTGACATTCAATGTCTAACTTTCCAAAAGAAGACATACATGTGGCCCACAATCATATGAAATAAAGCTCAACATCACTGATCATTAGAGAAATGCAAATCAAAACCACAATGAGATACCATCTCACACCAGTCAGAATGGTTATTAATAAAAAGTCAAAGAATAACAGTTGCTGGTGAGGTTGTAGAGAAAAAGGCACGCTTATACACTGTTGATGGGATTGTAAATTAGTTCAACCATGTGGAAGACAGTGTGGCAATTCCTCAAAGACCTATATACCATTTGACTCAGCATCCCATTACTGCATATATACCCAAAGGAATATGAATCGTTCTACTCTAAGACTCATGCACCCATATGTTTGTTGCAGCACTATTCACAATAGCAAAAACATGGAATCAACCTACATGTCCATCAACAATAGACTGGATAAAGAAAATGTGGTACATATACACCATGGAATAGTATGCAGCCATAAAAAATGAATGAGATCGTGCCCTTTGCAGGAACATGGATGGAGCTGGAGATCATTATCCTTAGCAAACTAACCCAGGAACAGAAAACCAAGTACAGATGTTCTCACTTTTAAGTGTGAGCTAAATGAGGAGAATACATGGGCACATAGAGGGGCCTATCAGAGGGTGGAGGGTGGGAGAAGAAAGAGGATCAGGAAAAATAATAGGTAGTAGATTTAATATCTGGATGACAAAACAATCTGTATAACAAACCCCCATGACATGAGTTTACCAGTATAACACACCTGCACATGTACTCCTGAACTTAAAAGTTAAATTTAAAAATATATATATTTAATGTCTAATAATATATTACAGTATTCTTCATATTCAATGGCAATGTGTGAAGTGGGAAGTGTCTTGACTGAATTCGGTATTTCAGGGCTTACACTTTGACTACCCAAGACTGCACAAGGCTACATTTTCCACTGGTGAGACAAATTCGAGACACATTGCATTCAGATCTAATCTCTTAGTTCCTTAATCTTCAGTGTACCAGTAAACATGAAGACCTCCCCAGTGCTGTAGTCATCATCATATGTACAAAGGTGGCTGAGCTCTGGCTGTAGAGCTGCAGGGATATATTAGGAAGTTAACTCTCAAGGCAAGTCATCTTCAAGCACCATATCGGCATGATCAGCATTGTAAGCAGTATCTCAGTGCTTCGTTGTTTAGTCAGAGTTTTGTACTCTATCACTCACTGTAATGTTCCCATTTGCAAAAGGTAATACATACCCTTTAAAACATCTTTGCTTTTTCTCCCATTATCTGAGATGCTAGCAGCTTCATGAAGCAGAATAACTAAGGGAAAACAGATTATATAAAGGGTTGGAGCTCAATGAAGATGCAAGAACAGCAAAAGTTATTGTAAAATTGGCTGTTTGCAGGCCAGCAAGCACATCCATATGGAGGCAATCAGTTTGTGCTACCTCTGTTTGATCGAATTCATAATATTGACTTTATCCATTAGATTTGGACTACCAGGGAATGAAATAAGCAGATGAAGAATAAGAATTTGCTAGGAAATAATTTAGCCAATCACTTCAAGAAACAGCTTTCAAAGTGTCTCTCAAACTATGTTTGCCCATTATCCCAATAATTTATTTCCCAATTATTTCATGGGAAAAGAAGGATGTTCTGTGGTCAGATAAGTCTGGAAAACACTGGATTAAGCAAAGTTCAATAGGTCTGTTTCCCTGCAGGTCACCTCAGAGTCTTTACTCTGCTAACCTAGGAACTCATCCAACAAGTTTAATTTAACAGCTCACTGTATATGTAACTTTAACAGTCACTGAGACGTGACTCTTGGGGGAAAAATTGTATGTGTTTGTATCTGTGTGTGTGTACACATGTGTGCACATGTGCAGAATCTGCCAAATCTTAAGAAAAAGGAACATGCTGGGAAACTGTCCTGTGAAAGAGAATAGAAACCTGAAGATTTGAGGCAGTGATAGCATTTATGAAAGCAACTGATAAGTACTCATCACTGAAATGGGTAGCTCTTTTGCCGGTTGGGGAAAACAATAATTTTTCCCCACCCAATGTGCTGCATTTTCTAATTTTCTACGAACACTTTCTAAGAAAAAGCTGAATGAAGAACATTTGCGATGCAATCAGCTCATTAAGAAACACGCACTTTTGTGGAGATACGTACTGTCCCAGGAGACGCTCTGCGCGGAGCCTGAGTTTTTGGATTGGAGCTGCTGAATGGTTTCGCACAGTTCTAGAATGTTTGGGGCTGCACCCTCTAAGATGTTGAACCCATCAAGTAATTGCTCCAAACCACTTTATGGGATATAATGCTGTGAGTTGAGACCTGAGGGAATTGTGGTCCTGTTCATGAGTAATTACTTTTCTGTTGCCTATAGGAGGGCCAGCAATAGCAGATGAGTAGCTGAACAGTGGTTTTGAGTAATAAAACGTTCTTTTTAAAAAAGTAATGCTTTCTGTTAAACTCTGACTATATCTCTCTCCTGGTATCACAACCCAGCTTTCTTTTTGCCTTCTTTATTGCAGTTACATATGGGGCTGATGACTTTAGGGATTTCCATGCAATAATTCCCAAATCTTTCTCTCGTAAGTATATGCCTTGCTTCTGGAAAACAAAAGCATGCCTTCATCTCCTATCATGTAAATATCATATATGCATGTTCCTTCATCAACGCCTTCATTCATGCTTGAAAAAGGAGATACGTTAAATATTCACTGTTCTATTCATTAGACACCTACCGTATCATTTTTGGGTATTTATACCATGAAGTGCAAAAGGAAGGTCTAGGCAGTTGTGCAGTGTCCTGGGGGCATGGTAGTGGAGTCACAGTAAGGGTTGGAGTCGCAGTAGCACTGATGGGATTGTTGCTTCACTGATGCTGCTGGACAGCTTTGAGATTACTCTTGTGATTATCTCCTTTTTATTGAGTGTGAGGATAAAATGGCCATACTTTCTGTCACCAACAAAGAACTGAACATGGTTTCAAGATAATTTTTACAATTTTGTGGGACAGGAGAAAGAGACATGCTCTTCATCTGTGGTTCTGGAGTATTAATTTCAGAACTGAGAAGAGAAAATTGCAGGCCTCCAGGCCGTTATTCTGTGGTGCGTCGCTGCTGGAGCCAACTTACTGTTCATGCTTGTTGCCCGCAGGACCTTCTCTGATCTGAGCTGTTAAACCAAAAACAGATGTGAATTTCATTTTTCTTTTTTAGATATTGAGAGCTGATAAATGATAAATATATTTGGGTAACATCCTCAAAGAAATACTTTAAAGCACAGAGAGTGCTTTTAAAAATGTATAGAGAGCTGAATATTTAAAGTCATACAAGTTGATAATCCCCTTAGGACCTGTATTAGTAAATTCTCTAATACTATGAAGCAACATCAGAAAACAGGTTGCATTTGTTAACACTGTGACAATTATAATTATAGGCTCTAATTTAAATAGTGCCAATGACAGTTAAAGGTAGTTTCTGACATTCTGGTTATCAAAAACTATCTGGTGTCTAAGGAATTTAACAGTATCAAAGTACGCGCTTTTGCTTATAAAGTAGATTGGCTACTTTTCCAGCCTATAAAAGTGACAGAAATCTTTCTTCTACTGATATTCCTTTGGTCCCACTTTAAAGCAATAGCTTGATACCTACTTTTGTGAGATGTATATGTATGTACATGTAAATGCTTATATATGTGTATCTGTTTACACATGAGCTTATATGAGCATATAAAACATAATGGTATTGGACAGGGAAATGATATTGAAGAATCATATTATTGACGTATTTTGACAAGTCAAATGCACTTGAGAGTAAGCTAATGCATCGTGAAACATGTTTCTGTGAAGTCTGAGGAAGGTGTCAGCCAGAGCATATTGCAGTGTTGAAGCAGACCCTTCAGTGAAGCCTTCAGTCTGTAAGATTTGCTGCATGTGAAGACGTATTAATGTTATGATACTTACAGTTTTTATAAAAGAGATGATATACACTTGGATACACTTTCTGTCTGTATTTGTGCAAATGTGTCCATAAGGTATTGGTGTCTCTCTTTCTCTTCCCCTCTCCCCAGTGCTGGAATTGTGACTATCCTCCTCACACAAGTGGCTAGTTGGTCTTGATGCCTTCCTCCACAAAACAGCAACCAAACTGTTCTGGGCCAATATCACCACCTTGTGGTCATGATGAAGAATTGCCCTCTTTGCCCTTCACAGCTCTTTTCTTCTTAAAAATTAAAAACAACCCCTTTGACCCCCTCTACTATCCTTATTCCAGTTTGTGTCCCTAGTTACTGGAGGAAAGAAAATGTCTGTTGCTCTTTTTTATTCTATCTTTTTACTCTTCTGCCTTTCTTTTCTCTCCCTGACTTCATTCCATTTAAAGGCCTTAAATTGCTAATAAGGAGAAAAGCATTTTCTAATAAGGTACCCAGCTGAGACGAAAACAACTTTCTACATTTTAGATGATATTAAGTTATAATAAATGGTGCCATGAACCTTAAAATGCTTAAAAGTTTTATAAATCTATTTTAGAGGCAACACACACACACAAAATATACACACACACACACACACACACACACACATCCTCTTCATCTCAAATTTTCACTTAATTACTGTGATTCAAGATATATTTAAAATATTTTCATTTCATTTTATTTTTACTTGCTAGGCACCAATGTTGCAAGAATATTTCTGTCTACCATTTTTCAAGTAAAATATTGAGCATTTCAAGCTTACGTGGCCTAAACTCACGCTGGAGTGATTGCTTCGGACTATCTTTTCAATGGAAAAATGCATTCTGAGTACCAAACATTTACTTTTTCGGTAAATATGAATACACATTCTAAAAAGGAAAGGAAAATGAAGAGGAAGCATAACTCCTTGGTCAGGTGGGGACTGACAGTGTACATTATACCTATGCATTAAAAAATGTTTAATTATCCATGAGCACATACAGTGTCTGGCACAGATTCAGGCCTCTTGGCTCCTCTTGGCATCTGAGTTCCTTGTATTCTCCAGATTCTTCAATCCAAACTTGTCTATCTACCAAAGTCCACCTTCCATACAGGGGTGTGGGGTCTCTGTCAGTACTGTTGGGTGCCAATAACATAGAAGTCCTCCAAGATAGGTCAATGAGATTTTAATTTTTCCCAACCTTAAATAGCATCTGGGAAGGAAAGCAGCTTTTGACTAGGAGTTTGAAAACATCCACTCTTCATATTTATTGTTGCATTTATTGAATAATAAAATTGGGCTCTTGTCCATTGTCTCTCAGTCAACGAAAGAGCCCAGGGTGGTCCTGAGCCAGAGTGTTCCGGGGAAAGAGAAGACCAGTCTCCATTTCATGTTCTATATTTAATCAGTTCAATTCAGCACCTTACTGAGTTTGACATTTTTCTAAGTAATGGGGTGGGGGGGTTACAAAATATTCATAAGTATCTTTCCTATCTTCTGGGAGATGTACCATTTCACTGAAGCAATACCATAGCTAAGCAGTTCCAGCTAAGAGTAACAGAGGAGGGAGTGAGCGATTTAGGAACTCACAGAAGGGCATGGCCAGGAAACTCGGGCCCTGGCAAATGTTCCATAGAGACAGCATCCATGGGGTTGAACCAAGCACAATGCCTGCATCATAGGGGCAGGCGGGTTCATGGAATTGATTCTGGGGCAGGTATGAGCAGCACCGTTTAAGGAGTGGCAGTTGTTAAGAAACTGAAGGGACTTCTCATAGGGCATTTTCAACAGAATTCAGCGGGAGCCTTGCATATCCCTTTGGGTGGGCTCCGGGGTATTATGAAGCTGCCAGGAGGTACACAGCTTCAGTAACTGCCAGTCATTCCTTCCCAACCTCCTCCTTCATTCGTGGAGGCATCAGCTGGTGTCATTGCCTTCTGCAGGAGGATGGATTTCAAAACGAAGGGCTGCCAAAACTCACACTCTCGCAGAGCCTCCCTCACAACTGCATGTGTTCACTACCATCGACAGGCCAACCCCCACTTGTTCTTTTCTTCTAGGTAAAGGAAAAGGTCTGCGGGTCAAAGGCCCTGAACTCCTCACTCCTTGAATGGGAGGCATATTGGTGGAAGCTGTCACACAACTACAGGTGGCAGGAACCTGCCATCAGGGGTTCCCACCAGCCTCCAGGGCTTGCTTCTCTGCTCTCTGTGTGGACACCCTCCGCCCCTGCAAATCCCTCTCTCAGAAGAAGCTCTTCTTTTTTTTTTTTTTTTTTTTTTGAGACGGAGTCTCGCTCTGTCACCCAGGCTGGAGTGCAGTGGCCGGATCTCAGCTCACTGCAAGCTCCGCCTCCCGGGTTCACGCCATTCTCCTGCCTCAGCCTCCCGAGTAGCTGGGACTACAGGCGCCTGCCACCTCGCCCGGCTAAGTTTTTGTATTTTTAGTAGAGACGGGGTTTCACTGTGTTAGCCAGGATGGTCTCGATCTCCTGACCTCGTGATCCGCCCGTCTCGGCCTCCCAAAGTGCTGGGATTACAGGCTTGAGCCACCGCGCCCGGCCAGAAGAAGCTCTTCTTGCACTCACCTCCCACTTGCCTCTCCTCAGCACCTTCTCCACCCTCAGGGGCCAAACTGAGGAAGTATGAATCCTGTGCCATCAACCTTGCTCACAGGAATTAGTTTCAGTCCCCACTGACCGACTTCCTTCCAAACCTGCACCAGCCTGTGCTGCTCTTTTTAAAGGAGGCATGCGCACGGCCTGGCTGGTACAGAAGATTCCAGATTTCAGTGACTACAGGACTCTGTCACCCCTTCTTCTGTTTTTCTTTCTTCTGTCCACATCTGTGATTGAGCTCACCTTCAGGGAAAACCCCAGAAACCTTTTTCACACTTACATGGGAAGCCAAGACGCTCTCATCCCGGGCTTGTGTTTTTAAAATGTGTATTTTAATTTCACAGGTCCTTACATTTATGACTAATAGGTTTCAGATTTTGAGATACAGTCTGTAGCTGCAACTTACGAAGATAGTTTCAAGCCCTGATTTCTGTCATCTATGAAAACAGTAAGCAAGTTGCTTATATTCTCCTCCTAGCTGGATAAGAGACCCCCATTTTCATGGACAGCCTCCTTGGGTGGACAGAACTCTCCTGATCTCATCTATGTAACCAGCATCCACTTTGCATTTTTCCACAAAGAAACGAGGAGCTTTAACCCCATTTATGGGAAATCCACACACTGCTTGAATCTAACGCGCCCCATGGTGACGACTCTGTTCCCACCAAATCCTGCCAGCGCCTGGCAGTCATCCAGTCCCTGTCTTAGACTTCACCAACCTTTCCTGTCATAACATGGCTTAGAAGCTGTCCGAATAGTGCTAGAAGCTTCCAGCCCTGGAATGCTCCGCATCTGCCATCTAAATTCCATTTAAAATGTTTTGAGCATTTGCTGATACAGGTTCCTCTGTTCATTTTCCGTTATTTTCAGTTCTTTGGCCTGGCCCACAGTGATCCGTGGATATTGTCTGCATACTCTTTTTTAGAAACCTAGAGCATCGCAGTGTCCTTAGTTTTCCTCTTGGAACTCTCTCTCTTCCTGAGCTGATCCTCCCTACTGCTGTTCCTACAGACTTATGTGACCAATCTTCTGTATATGTCCCTACATCTGGCCATCTAGGTGGAGATCTAGGTACCTATCTCCCTAAAATCGTACCTTGGTGTCCACATTGATCTCAGGACAGTATGTGATAGGCTCTTGTGCCTTTTTGACTAGGAGTTTGAACACATCCACTCTTCATCGTATTTATTGTCACATTTGTTGAATAATAAAATTGAACTCTCATCCATTATCTCTCAGTCAATGAAAGAGCCCAGGGTGGGCCTGAGCCAGAGTGTTTGTGTCCCTGGTTCTCTTTTGGTTCTGTTACAGCTCTCAGTGACAGTGTCATGAAGGCTAACAAGGACAGAGTACTGCTTTCAGCCACCATTTGTCCAATGAGTGACTGATCTCCAGGCCTCTGGCTTTGAGGACATCTGTGATATCTATGGCAGCATCCATTGTGGGCTTTCCCCTATGCTTCTGCTTCCTTCCTGTCACATAGCTTTGCCGCCTCCTGCAAGCAGCCTGCTGTAGCAGAACTGGTGATCCTGAAGCCAGAAACCTGAAGGTCATGTCCAGTGCTTCCCTGCTGTTCTGTTCCCCGCCTGCAAGCGCCCACACACTTAGCAACAGCACACACCATAGAGCACACCGAAGAATCCCAGAAATACTCATTCTTAATGATCCAGAAAAACAAGTGATAACTTCTGGCAAGTTCTAATAGGCCATATGTACCCGTGGGAAAGCAAGAGTCAATTCTCTGTAGCTGGTTGCCTCTGAATTTATGAAGTCAAGCCAAGTAGGGGAATATGCCAAGGGGATTATCCCCATGCCTGTTCTTCTGCGTGGCGTCCTTTTTCTAGCCTCAGAAGCACTCCGCCTACACCTTCTCTACAGCCCTGGTCTTAGCGCCTGTTTTTGAAAAACTTGCTACACCAATCTTAATTTGGTCCATTGTGTTCTAATCTTATATTAAAAGCCACAAGATAAATGATTAAAAATAATATTAGATTAAGGAGTACACAGATCTTTGCAACCTCATTGTGTTTGCAGAGCAGGCTGGTGTAGACACTGGTGAGCAAGGAGGGCCTAGAGAATTAGCTTCCTCCCAAAAAGATGCACATCCTCTACCTGAGAGTACCGACAGAGAACTCAGTGGTCGTTGAGCACCATTGCCTCAACAGCCAACCAGACTCACTTGCCTGCCTATCTCTTTATTTTCCAAGTATCTTATCCCTGGCAGTGGGGAGAGGTTAGTAGGAGGCTGCTCAGATGCTCTGAGTCTCTGATCTTCAGGATCTGAAGGGAAGAGCATTTGGAGAATCCCCACTGCTGGATTTCTCAGGACAATTCTGCATAATGCCAGGATCTGATGGAGGAGACAGGCAGCTCTGTTCATCCTCTGGTGCATCCTCACTTTTGTGGTCTCCAAGTCCAGCATGTCTCAGTTAATTCATTTCATTATTCATCTGTAAGTCATTTCGCTAAAGAGCTAAAGGGAAAACACTGGCAGTACAGTTAGCCCTCCATTTCCATGGGTTCAGCCTCTGGAAATTCAACCCACTGTGGCTTGAAAACGCAGTATTCAAGAGACATGGAACCTGTGGATATGGAAGGCAGATTTTTCGTATCCACAGGTTCTATAGGGCCAATTTAGGGACTTGCACATCCACAGACCTTCAGGAGTCCCAGAACTGATGCACTGCAGTTACCAAGAGATGACTGTGTAAGTGGATGCTGGGGCCAGGCTGCCTGCGGTTACCTTCCAGCTCTGCCACTTGCCAGCTATGTGACCTTAGCAAATTGTTCAACCTCTCTGTGCCTCGGCTTCTTCAACGGTAAAATAGGATAATGATAGCACTTCCCTTATGGAGTTGTTGTGAAGGTTAAATAGCAGAGAGCAATTAATGTGCTGTCTGCCCAGCATGTGGTATTGGGGTTAGGTGGAAGACTATACTGGGATCACTGGGGGTGAGCCTCCATGTGCCATGCCCCAGCCACTGTCCTCAGCTAACTTCTCATCGGTCAGCCCTGTTAGGCTGGTGCTATAATAAATTCCATTTTCATGGATGAGGAAATCAAGGCACAGAGAAGTTACATGACTTGCCTAAGATCTCAGAGCTTTTAAATAGTGCAGCTAAGATTCCCGACCAGGTATTTTTATTTCAGTGTCTGAATTGTAGTTCTCTAAATCAAGAGGAACTCGCTGAAATAAAATAAGCTTGGAGTGTTATTAACTAAGTTGGTTATTTAAAACAGTTGTTCTCAGTCCTCAGGATACGTTAGAATCTTTTGGAGGGTTCATTAAAACAGACTGCGGGCCTGCCCTAGAGTTCCTGAGCCAGCAGTTCTGGGGTGAGCCCGAGAGTCTGTGCTTCTAGTAAGTTCTCAGGTGATGCTGATGCTGCTTCTCCAGAGACCAAACTTTGAGAACCATTGATTGAAAATGTTGATCAAAAATTATGTAGTCTACGCTGAGCACAGTGGCCACACCTGTAATCTCAACACTTCGGGAGGCCAAGGCAGGTGGATCACTGAGCTCAGGAGTTCGAGACCAGCCTGGTCATCGTGGGAAGACCCATCTCTACAAAAAATACCAAAAACAAAAATGGCCGGATGTGGTGGTGCAAACCTTTAGTCACAACTACTAGGGAGGCTGAGGTGGGAGGATCACTTGAGCCCGGGAGACAGAGGCTACAGTGAGCCATCCCACTGCACTCCAGCCTGGGTGACAGAGCAAGACCCTATCTCAAAAAAGAAATATTTAGTCTTGATTGTCATCTATCTCATCGATCATTTTACTTGGCAAAATTTACCTACCTACTCTTAATTAGTCTGTAAAAATGGTTGTTAAAATGATGGCTTTCAGTGTAACTACAAATTCTCTTAGTCATTGTAGTGTTGGATTCACCAGTGTATCATCAGTCAGTGTTTCTGATGTATGTAAATGAAATGTTTCCTACTTTCTTCAGAAAGAAAAATATTCAAATGACATAATTACCCTATGATGTGTGACTTAAAGGCAACAGTAATGCAGAGTCAATAGTGGTCATTGTATTCAAGACACTAAAAGTTCACCTCCCACCCTCCCCCCAGCACACACACAAGCTTCTTTCTCTTCGGAAAAAAAAAAGCTCTTCCAGATATCTACATTCATAAACTATCCCAATTAACCCTTCAGTGAGTGGAAGAAGTGTAAGAAATGATTACCTCTTCTTTAGAACACAGGGTTTGTTTATGTTATTTAAGATAAACAGGAATTCAAATGGTCATGTACCGAAGAAACAGAAAGAAATCTGAAGGGGAACTGTGGTCAGAACTCTGAGCATTTTTATGTTTACTGAGTTTTGTCCCAAAGTTTATTAATGTTTACATGCCACAAGGAAAGGTAGCATCACAAGCAAGAGACATTTTCAGGCTTGTTAACCACTTATTAGGTATTTTGCCAAACAAGTTCTCACATCCTAGAGAGCTGGATTGTGTGACCCAGTACCCACCCTCTAGGGCAAGGTGCCCATCTGATGGGTAGGGTGTAGGAGTCGGCTTCAGACCACTCCTGACATGAACCTGCTTAAAATGGGGGCCCAACTCTAAAGTGGGAACTATGTAAATACCCTTCTAGTGCATTTTCAGACCCTCGCCAATGGGGCCTATGGAGAGGGCTGGCAGATCTCCCTGTGACTCCAGGTGCATCCCAAGGTCTGCCACCAAAGCCCTCTCAAGTCTGAATGCATGGCGAGTTCAGGCTGCTCTCCCCTTGGTATTTGCTAAGAACTTCTGTTTAGTAGCTCTCCACGCCTATTTGATTGTCTTTTTGCTGCTGTGTTGTTTTGTTGCATTTTTTTTTTTTGCAATGACACTGAGTGGCCTCCTGTATTATTTCTTTCAGCCAGTAATGTTAAAGTAGAGACTCAGAGTGATGAAGAGAATGGGCGTGCCTGTGAAATGAATGGGGAAGAATGTGCGGAGGATTTACGAATGCTTGATGCCTCAGGAGAGAAAATGAATGGCTCCCACAGGGACCAAGGCAGCTCGGCTTTGTCAGGAGTTGGAGGCATTCGACTTCCTAACGGAAAACTAAAGTGTGATATCTGTGGGATCATTTGCATCGGGCCCAATGTGCTCATGGTTCACAAAAGAAGCCACACTGGTAAGGCCTGGCTCAGTTTTTCCTTTAGTGGCCTGGAGAAGGTGCATGGGGTTTGAAGGAGGAAAGCATCCTGTCTTCCTTGAGTGTTCTGAGCATGTTTCAAATTGGCTGGTAGCTCAGTTGTTGCAAGCGATTGGTTCCAAGTGGTACCGAGTCATAGAGTCCTTATTCTGGTACGGCCTTGAAAAGGACTTATCAACATGTACCAATTCCACCTTATACATAAAACAAGGGGAAAGTGAACAGCATCACATGAGAGGCCTGGCGAGGGCCTGCTATTATAGTAACACATACTAAGTAGTCTCAGCTGAGCCCTTAGGGTACGTGTGCTAGTCATCACCCTCCACAAAACAGAAAATCCTGATACACCAAAATTTACTACTCAAATTTTCCACTGAGAAACCATGAGTAAAATGTGTGTTTTAATGGTATTCAAACTAACAGGGTTTGATGTGTAGAAACAATAGTGAATGATGGAATAGCAGCAAAATTGAGTTTTCAGAAAGACCTCAGATGAGCTTTCAAATGATTTGCCCTCTACCAGGGGAGACTGAATCAGATGCTTCTGTTACTGAATCAGATGCTTCTGTTACCACTGGTTATCAGCTCAAATTCCTAAATAACTTCATCCCAAATCCTCTGTCTTACTGAAAGGTTTACTGGAAGTATAAGAGAATGTCATGTTCTGTGTCCAGAAAGGAAAGAACACGGGCACCCTAGTGTCAGCGAGTTGTGCTCAGGCTCACAGGATGCCCCCTCACCAGGGACGTGGGAACACGGCGAGCCCCAGCTGGCCTCGCTCTGCCAGTGTTTCTAATAGTCGGTCACGTTGATGGAAGTGTCACAGAGTTGTCCAACAGAACTGTCCAGTCACCACCACTCATGGTGCTGAAGGGTCTTAGAAGTAAAATATGAATGGCACACACTTATTTAACTGTCGGCAGGAGGTTTCTTATGAATTGAAGAGAAACTTTTCTTTGCATGGGAAGCTGTTCTAAAGTTGGGTAAAACACAATAGATCCACCACCTCTAGCAGCCACTGAAAGCTGGAACGTGAAACATAGAGACCCTAAGCCATCACTGCCTCTGAGCTGGCATCGTTAGGTCAGCATAAAGCTAGCGTCTCCCACTGCAAAACCCAAGGGGAAGAATTAGTTGAAAATCCTATTTTAAAGGCCTAGCAGATTCTATAAGATACCTCAGGAAAGTGATGACGATGACTTGACATCAGACCCTCGTGTGCTGCTTCCGTGCGGGCAAACAAAAATATGTTTATCAGAAATTAAGCAGAAATTAAGAAAATTTCGTGAGCCAAAAAAGCTATATTATCAGGAAATGCAGATATTTGTGGGGTTGTAATTTTTATATTTGAATCAGGGCAGTTTCCAAACTGATCCATTCCATTTGTAGTGTATCTGAAAAACTGTAAAAATAAGTTGATGTCAATAGATACCCATCTTCAATAAAAATTCAAATTCTAAAATTAAGCAAACTTTGCTTTTTCTAATGGCCCCTTTATCCTCAAATTACCCAGTGAAATAGACCGATCACACTCAGCCCTAAGTGAAGCAAGCGTCCACGAGAGTAGTCCCAGCCTCGCCTTTGTGATGAGGTGGAAGTTAACATGAAGGTAGGCTACCCTGTGATAGACACTTAACAGGATACTCCGAGACCCGTAGTAATACATCCCCGATGAGGAATAGACCTCACTAATGAATTACTTGCCTGTTAGTTCATGTAAAGCCTGACTGTACAGTGAAAATTCTCTTAAATAAATATTTGATAAGTGAGTCAAATTCTGGCATACTAAATTGCCAAAATATAATGACTGCCTGCCTTGATAAAAAGAATAATTACATTTAATGAATAAACCTGCCAAGTACAGATATGCCAGGTGGCATCTGCTGTTTGTTGTTCACTTCTCCCAACAAATAGCAGCTAGGTGCCACCTGCACACCAATAAGCTGAGTTTTTCACTTACGGAACAAATAACTTTCAGAAGTCAATTTTATACTTTCTGTCTTGACCTTTGTTAAAAACAAAAAAATACCCACACTTGAAGCAATGAACTTGTGAATTGTCTTCATCATGCATTTCCACTGCCTAAATATAGACAGTCCCAGATAGATACAAAATACCTGGTTTGGCCAGACTTGGTTTGAATAACTAGATATGCTAGAAAAGGTTTTCATTTTCCTGGGATCTGAGTGGAATATGTTACAAAAGCCATGCTTTCTGAATTCTCTATGCTTAAAACATTTCTAGAGCAGTGCTTCTCAAACTTGAAAGAGCATGTAAATCACCTGAGATCTTGTGAACATGCAACTCTGCTTCAGACCTCGGGGGAGGCCAGAGAGCAGGCATTCCTAACAAGCTCCCAGCACGTGGAGCACAGAGCCGCCTCAGGCGGCAGGGCAGCGCAGCTGAGCAGTGACAGAACAGGGCCGTTCGGAGGGCTCTCCATCTGGGGCAGGCTGGTACTTGCACTGTGGCCATTGTTCCTCCTCCTGCCCGTGGCTGAGTCAGCTTCCCAGTCCCTTCTGGGATACACTGAGGGAATTCAGGGGCAGTCTCACCTCCACCCATATCCCCATGTTGGTTGAGTACCACTGGTGCCATTTTCTAATCAGCTCATGGGCACCAGCACGTCACTTCCCCTGTTGCGCAGCTCAGTTTTATATTTTTGACTCGGGTGTAATAGTAACATCTTCCCCACCAGTGTCTCAAGGTTAGTGTGAGAACCAGAGGGGAGAGAGGTAGTAAGGAAGCAGGAAATGCAGGGTGCAAATACACCGCATTATTATTCTAAATGATGGGATTTTTAATAACAAAGACCAAGAAGATTGTCTGTGCCTACCTAGTTCCCGTCTGTTCTGTAAGATAAAAACGTTCAGTCCCCGAGCTTCCTAAGCACAGCACCCTAATGGCACTGCTCCTCCCAGGTATGGTTGCAGTAGACCTACGTCAGTTCTTGAAGTTCAAACATATTTTTTTCACTTTCTTCTGATACGCCCTCAAATTCTAGGACGTAGGCATCCATGAAGACTTCCGTTTTTACCCAGTGAAGTTACTGGAGAGGGCTCAAACCTTCTTACAGAGGGTTCCTAAACTGGGAGATCTGTGGAGTCATTGGGATTAAAAATTAAATTTCCAATTCACGACGTCAACGTCCTCATCCCAGTTAAATAAAAATAAATACAACCTTGGAGAAACTTGACCTACTCAGCTGCAATAGCCGTTGACCTGCACAAGGCAAATGATGGACCCCGGCCACGCAAGAACACACACGGCGTGGGCTGGGTTCTTGTGCCCCAGCTCCATGAACGTGTCTTCTTAGCTGCGGACCCCTCCAAAGGAAACTGCTTGAGTGGAGTGCTCTGTATTGTCACTCCTGGGAATGCTCTCTTAAGACCCCCATGCCTTGGGCTACATGTTCATCCCAGCAAAGGCACTCAGAAGCAAAAAAGGTTTCCAATGAAATTTGTTTGTAGGCAGGTATTAGGACCCCAAGCACGGCAGGATCCAAGTGAACCCCTGCCTGCCTGCCTGCCTGCCTTCCTGCCTGCCTGCCCTGCTCTGCAGAAGGGCAATGTGTCTGCAGCAGTCTGCCCTTTCTGTCTGTGATGGACAGAGACCCTGGCTCTGCCTCCTGTTTTCCCTGTAGCCCTCCAGACCTGGGGAGAGACATGGGACTCCAGCACCTGCCCAGCATAGAAGGGGGTCTTTCCCAGGTGTAAGTGTAGGGCTGGATTCACGAACTTAGGGTCATACTACAAACACTGTTGTGTCACCAGGATGTCCTCACATCCTTACTGTGAGCATTTTTGTGGCATGAGCTTTCTCCTGAGAGGCCACCCTGTCCAAAGGAGAGCTGTGGTTGGAGGCATGTCCATCTCACGCTGTCTGGGTCTCCCTGCACCAGCACACTCTACTTTTCCTTTTTATCCTTTTGGAGTTAAATACACACAGTTATGCACAAGTGCACGGAAGGCTCAGAAGTGTTCCTAACAGATAATTAAATGATCTCTCTCCAGTGGAAACTCTCCTGGGCTATCTGGCTGCTAGCTGTTTTAGCCTCTTCATCTAGTATTGATTTTCATGCATGGGTTTGTAACTCAAACAGTATAGTTAGTTAGTTAGTCAGTTAGCTTGTTTCACCATCACCTTCCAACCTGCTTACATTTAAACTCCTTCTCTCTGCTTAGCTAATACAAATTTCTATAGGGATTTGGAGAAATACCAGATACCTCCTGGTTAGTATCAGGACCTCTCCATTGGCCTATAATTGAACATCACTGTAAATTAGTTTCAGCTTTTATAGTAGTGCCTCTAACCTGCCAGCTTAAAAAAAAAAGTGATGATAATCATGAAATTCAAGTGTCAATATAGACTTTTAAATCTAATCTGGTGTGGATGTTAATAGTGCCAGATATGCTTCTGTGTAATCATTTTTGAGAAGTGCTGTCTTCTTTACCATAATCATATTAATCAATCGGGAAATCGTTAAATAGACATTTTAATACATTGTTTTTTCCTGAGAAAAAAGTGACTCCAGGAAATATGTTGTTATGGTCTCTCAACACCAGGAATTGTAGTCACATAGGATTCTTCTTCTAAATAAAGCATTTGTTTTACAAAAGAGTTTCATGTCTACTTAAACATGACAAATTATCACTCTTTGAAGTGAGAGTTAAATGAAATGTTCCCTGATTTAGATTCCAAGACCTGTGACTACTCAGTAGGACAATAGTGTATTTCTTTTACTCAGATACCTGTTTATCCCTTTGTCAGCTCTGGAATGGAGACACAGGTGCTGCCACACAGAGCAGAGGGTCAGGTGTTTTCTTAGTCACAGTTGCAACAGTCCCACCCCGGAAAGAATTCCTTCATAACAACTGAATTGCACCTCTTAGAATACCTGTACTTAAAATATAATTTGTCTTCTATGGATATAGACAAATAATAGCTTAAATGTTTTAGGATTTGTAAAGAAAGAAAAAGCTAGAAATCTCAATGCAACTCTGACTTGTATGCCCTGCCATAGGGAGGTTTGGGACTTTTCTTTGGAAGATGGGGGACTTGCTTCACAGTTTCTTAACTTCTCATTTTATTCAATCTTTCTCCATCTCTCTCTCTCTTTCTCTCATCCTCACGCTCTCTGTCTGTCTCTCTCCTGATTTGCCTGCTTAGGGACAGACAGGTAATGGAGAAGAAATTGAAAGGGAAAATACAGGGAAAATGTAAATGAAAAGAAGTTATTATAACTGTTATAATGAAGTGCCTTTCATTTAAATATAAGAATGTAACGCTGAAATGAACTTGTGATCCTGAAATGCATTTTTAATGAGTTTCCTTTTTATTTTGCTGCTTCAGTGGCATATTTTAAAGACCCTTTGAAAAAAGCCACATTAAAAACCCCACCAAATGCCACAACACGCAAAATTGGATATTGGTTTATTCCAAAACTGCTGATCAGGAAGAGTGGCTCTTCATCACAAAATGTTGCAGTCACTTTATTTAAATGAGTTTGAATTTGCATTGTGATGTGCCATTCTGATTTAGGGAAAAAAAATTAGATTTTCAGATCAAATTGACCCAGCCAGTGAAGCGTTAAGGAGCTGGCAGGTTTAGTCTGAAAGCCTCGTGTTCTATCAAACCTGCAGCCGGTGGAAGTCACCAAGCCCCCGTGGGAAACAACTTTCTTGTAGCATCGTCCTCGTGTCCCCATGTTGAGTTTAGTTCTCACCAGCTCTCCTCTCTCGGTCCCAGGAGAACGGCCCTTCCAGTGCAATCAGTGCGGGGCCTCCTTCACCCAGAAGGGCAACCTGCTCCGGCACATCAAGCTGCATTCCGGGGAGAAGCCTTTCAAATGCCACCTCTGCAACTACGCCTGCCGCCGGAGGGACGCCCTCACTGGCCACCTGAGGACGCACTCCGGTAGGTCCCCTGGG
Organism: Theropithecus gelada; assembly: GCF_003255815.1. Lineage (NCBI taxonomy): Eukaryota > Metazoa > Chordata > Mammalia > Primates > Cercopithecidae > Theropithecus > Theropithecus gelada. The sequence goes on along the minus strand of NC_037670.1, from coordinate 62,682,393 downwards.
CGCAGTCCGGGGCTGTCCGGGTGTCCCGGGACTCCTCCGCTCTGCCTGCATGGATCCCGGATTGTATCCTTGCTGGCTAACCCTGAGTACCCCCCAGCTCGCAGTCCTGCATTGGGTGTGGGCCGTCGCTTCTTTGACATTGCCCCATCCGCCCTCCCCATATTCTACTTTTCCCACTGCACCAGGGAGATTGGGCACAGGGAGCCCCATGCACACACACGCACTCACACACGGAAGTCTCACCTTAGGTAGCATGTTTCAGAACAGGCCTCCTCACCGTTTGTCAGGCTGGTGTGGTTTCCATAAAGGATTTTGCGGGAAGTGTTTTCACCAAGTGTACTGCTAAGACCCAAAACGTTTTCAAGTACAATTCTTTATGTTGTTAAGTCCCACTTTGGAGTGTTTTACACAGGTGTAATAGGATAGCTTTTTTGCAGAGCTGGTAGAGAAGGGTGATTTAGGGCACACCCACCCAGACTGAGCCCAGTGTGGCTCTCACACCAAAAACCAGCCAACACCACAGTTGCAGAGGCCAGTCTGGGGCTGTTACCAGATTTTAGACAGCAGCCTTTCTCTTTCAATTAGACAGATAAAGTACAACCCACATAGTCCGGAGTCTTGGCAAGATCATCATAGGCATAAATGCTTCATTATTCTCAAAACACTCCCAGCCTGTAAAGTCCAAATCCACTAAAGTTTGGTTAGATCCTCTGCCTCCTGAGAAATAGTCCTGGGTGTTTCATTATCCAGCAGTCCCATAATTCTACAGGGCAGAGGAAGAGAGGGCTCTTGGCCGGCGTGTCATGGATCATGTTTGCCTACAGTGTGGTCTGTACAACATGACACGGCACAGGTCTCCTTCATACCGTCCAGTTGGGGGTATTTGCTGTAGCATACCGCATGAAGCTTTGGATGTGAAAGGTTGATGGCTTTTGTCCTTTTCCTCAAGGGGCCTCTTGCCCCAGCCAGCCACCAGCCAAGGCCCTTCTCCAAGCAGCAGGCTCTCTAAGCAGGTGCACTGGGGGATGGCAATGCCTCAGACCAGCTGCTCCTCACCTACCTGGGGTAGCAGGATAAGGAGGAGCCTCCCTCAGGGAGGCGGATGTGTGTTGTTTGTGGAAGGTCTGCAGCGGCCCAGGCCATCTCTTCCCAAATGTGATGCGTGTATTCAATGGTTGAGGGTTTTAGAGGCCGCTCATTACATCCATCTCTTTATCACACATTTACTGAGTGCCCCTGGTGCCCATTCTGCACAGAAGACCTCAGGTGCACACAAGGAAAGCACCAGTGTGTTACAGGAGGCATGACAGAGCGTCTGAGGGGACAGTGGGAGCATAAGGAAGGGGACAGTGGGTCCTGGGGTGGAAAGTCGGGAGAGACTTCCCATAGAAAGGAGGGGCTTCTGAAGTACGTGCTGGAAGGCGAGTGTCTGAGGTTTGCTTTAGAGAAGTTCTAAACGAGTGTGTGAGTCGGCAGTAATCCCAGAAAGGGGTGTGGCACCCATGTTGCCAAGAACTCAGTCTCTCTCCTGGCAGGTGATCCTTGTAGTAGCTCACCTAGTTGGCTGGAGACAAAAAAGAGAGGAGTCACAGAGGCCAGTGCATCACCTCCTCTCCATCCTGACCTCCTTCGTGGCGGTGCATGTGGAGAAGGATCCCCACATGCTCTCCATCAGAAAATTGTCATGATTTGGGTGATTTGACTTCCTAAAAACATCCAAGAAAGGAGCTATACCAAGCCGAGGAGTTGCTTGCCCCAGAGAGCGGGCAGGTCAGCAGGCGGGCCATGGAGTGGGACACTTGCCTTGTTACAGTGGGACAGGGAGAACGGGTGGTTTGCCTGAGATGGGAAGACAGTAGCATGACGTGAGCATCTTTAAATGTTCACATGGGTGATGAGCATGTACGGTGGTCCCACCTGGAGACAAAGGTGGTACCTGGGCCTGACAGGCAAGGCCTATGGAGGCCTCAGTTGAGAGGACTGTGCAGTCTGTGTGCCATGCTAACAAGTGATCTAGGAAGAAGCTTCACATCTGTTGTTTCTAAGGAGCCATGTAGACACGGACACAGTTGGCAGCAATATTGCCTTCACCGCTTCCCATGTCAGTGGAAAACACAAGCACTCATTCTTAGGTTGACACCAACCATAGGTCATCATTACTCCTAGATTACTCTCATCGCAATGGAATCTCTCATGCACATCAGTCCTTAAGAGCAGAGCTGCTCTCTTTCCTCTCTTGTTGTGGAGTTGGGACCATCTAGTAGAGTACTTTATGTTACTCTGGCTCCAGGCCTATGTATTTCATTTGAGGCATGATGGTATCCTACTCTAAGTACCACTGATCACTTGAGTAATTACAGAATGGTGGTAGACTCTGGACCATGTATTTCTATTCTGGATCCATGGATGAGCCAGTGGAGAAAAACCCATCATGGATGCAGGGCTGCTAGGGATCTGTCTGTCCGAAAATGCTGTAGAGACACACACTGCTCTTGGGGAAAAAATCAGCGATGATTTCTTCAACATGATTTCACTGAAGTGAAATAAGGACTTTGGCCTTTGTCTGGCAAATTCAAATGTGGCCACACTCTACTCCATTGTGGAATGGTGACTCCCCTGTCCCATTAAAAACCAGGATCAACATCACAGCTTTCTCTAGCAACTGGTGGTGGCCTGAGGTCTTATGAACTAGCATGTTAGCAGGGAGAGAGTTAGGGAATTTGTCCCATGCTGACAGCAAGAGGGGACTGGGGGAGCTGGAGGGGTGGAGAAGTGATCTCCCTTCCTGCCTCATGGCTTCCTTTGGAAGTTGCAAGCTTAGAATTTCTTTCCCACAGAATATTGGGCTATGCTGCAAGAGACACTTGAGTTCAGTTGCTTACAGTGAACATAGTTCTTATGTTCCAAAGTTAAAATCAATCATATTTTCAGAAAAATGGGTATTCAGACACCATGTCATATATACAGGAAGCAATTTGATCATGGAATTTACTGAAGTTATAGCTTTTTCAGGAAAGGACATCGAGTGATTATCTATATCCTATTAATTTCTAAAAGCAATACTCAATAAAATGTGCAATTTTAGGCAAAATTCTGTGTTTCAACATTATTTCCTGATATTAGGGGTACATCACTTTATGTAGATAAATAAAGATCCTTTTCATTCTCTATTAAATGGTCCAGAAGTCAAATTTTGGCTTTCATGTTGGTCTTCTTCCTGTAGCTTCCGTTCACCTAGGAAAGAGATTCAACCAACATAATCTTTGACTAAACCATTGTACCAGACGTTCTATTTGCATGCTCTTAATTTTTATACAATACTTTGAAATATGCTCAATAAAACAACATGAGAAAGAAGTAGAAGATTCTGCTATTAGGTTGGAAATTTATATTCCTTATATAAGTGATTAAAGATACTTTATTCAGTTTGTCTCTTAAAATGGTATCTACTGAAGTCCTTAAACTTAGGCATGATATGAATTCCTGACTAGTCTTTCTCTTTCCTAAAATATCACTCAGTAAAATCCAGAAAGGACTAAACCTCATTATACAGAACTGCACTGCCCAATACAGTAGCCACTAGCCACATGCAGTATTTTTAATTATAATAAGTTAAAACTAAACAAAATTAAAACTTCAGTCCTCAGTGGCACTAGCCACACTTTTTATGTCCAACAGCTACATGTTGCTGGTGGCTACCATATTGGACAGCACCAATAGAGAGCACTTCTATCATGATAGTAAGTTCTGTTGGACAAGGCTGATCTAGAAGCTACACCATCCTAAAGCTCTTTGGCAAGAAAGCAGAGCTTTTCCATAAGCTCTGTTTATGAACAATGTATTTTGTATTTTCTATGTATATGTATGTAAAAATACATATACATAGAAATATATGAAAATACATATACATATAAATATACATATACCTAGAATAGAAATATATATACATAGAAAATACAAAATATTTTGTATTACATATACATATGCATGGAAAATACAAAATACTTTGTCTTACATAATACAAACATAAGATATATTTATATTATGTAAGAAAATACATTTGTGAAATAACACACTTATTTCATTCAAGTATATTTGTCCAGCATGGTTTCTTAGAGACCTCAAGTTACCCAGTTTAGCACCTGGAACTGAATTCACTCTGGCTATGGTAGATGTAGCACCAGCGTCAAGGCAGATCCGGCCCACAGCATAGACTGAGGCCTACTCTGGAAGCAAATCTGCGGACAATGTGGCCAACACACGGGCCTTCCTCATATCTCTGTCCGGTCGCTGGCATCCACATTATAACATGGCAGTGGCTCATTTTCTCCAGTTAAAGATTAGGCTTCCATGATTGAAGCAGGAGAGAATTTGGTAGTCAGTAGACAAACTAAGACAAAACAAGAATCGCATGAGTTCTTGGTACAATGAAAGAAACCCTTGGCCACCAACATTTTTGAATTCAGGAATTTTCATCAAGTCCATCACACTTTTAGCTCTCAAGGGTAGAATTTTTTTAAAACTTTTTTGGTAATAATTGTATTGCATGCATTTCCCTTACACATAAGGCTGGCATTTAATTGGGGTCTTGAACTCAATTGTGTTTTCTGCAGTTGGTAAACCTCACAAATGTGGATATTGTGGCCGAAGCTATAAACAGCGAAGCTCTTTAGAGGAACATAAAGAGCGCTGCCACAACTACTTGGAAAGCATGGGCCTTCCGGGCACACTGTACCCAGGTAAGCGCTGCTGCTCGGAGGCCAGCCTGGTGGGCTCTCCCCCCAGCATGGTGGGGAAGGAGGGCGCTCTGCATGCAGCCTTAGGAGCAGAGCCTTGGGCCTGCTTCCTGCCGGGGCTAGGAGGGAGGAAAGTTTTTGGCCAATAACATCACAGTTTCACCAGAAGCACATTGTGCTTTCTAGGTCCTCATCTGACCAGAGAGAGCTTGATTTTAAAACCCTTCCCACTTCCGATCGGGAGAAACTCCTAGGATAGCAGTGACCTTAAAAGTTTTGGGGTTGTTTTTTGGATGTTAGTGGTTTTAAAACAACAACAACAAAAAACAAAAAAACAAAAAAAAAACACCTCAAGTAGTGATTATTTCTTTGTAAACAAAATAAAATGTAAAATCTTGTTTTAAAACAATTTTTTAACGAAGTTTATCAAATAAGAACTTTCAGGCTGTGATTTTAAGCATCAGTTCAGACTGAGGGCAGGGTATCCACTCCTGCCTGAAGAGTGAGGTTGAAGTTTGTTGGAAGCCCCTGGTAGTTGATAGTATTGAGGTTGTCGAAGGATGAGAGGAAAAGTCGCTTCTTTCTCAGGAGCTGTGATGCTCCGCTGTGTTGCATAACGAGATAGCACTTGATTCCAACCCCCGAGCCTGTAGAATAAATGATGTGGAGAGATTACCAAGGAAGGCTGGATTTACCTGGAGGAATGGCAGTGTTATAAAAGGTTCTTCCCTAATTTTTTAAGAGATAAACAATTTATAAAGAGATCATATAAAGCTAATCTCTTTCAAAACAGTATTCATTTATCACTGCTCCTGGAAAAGCCATCACTAGACTGTGAGGTCACAATTTAACGAATGGTGGAAAATTTATTAAGCCTCGTTCATTCACCTTTCGGACCTTAATAAATGGTTCAGAAGGGAAAATTCACCAGAGTACCCTCAGATTATTAGTGGCAGATGAGAGGAGGAGAAAAGAATGTTGGGAATGGCTAAAAATTGATTCCGATTAGTCTTGGCATGGAGAGGCAACATCTCACCTGACCAGAGCTCTGCAGCCAAACTGTTGTCTCCTTTGCCAGTCAGCCAGGGATCTGGGGCTCACAGGTGATTCCTCCAGGTCTCAGTTTTCTCCCTGTGAAATGGGAAGATATCATTAAATTATCATTTGGCTTCTTTCAAAATCTCAGGTCTAGAATGGAAAGGCATTGAAGGTGAGTGGAAGAGAAGAAACTGGATGTTAAAATAATAATAATGTAACAGTTATTAATTCACATGACCAGACCCCAGGGCAGAAGACTAATGGATGAGAAGATAATTATGTTCCTTTGAAATAAAATGTCAACACTCAAATATTGTATTTTTCTGTAAAAAATAAATGAACGGGTCTTGGAAGGAAGTGCTCCTAATTATGTAGTTTACATATTAATGCTTAATAAGCCATTTTATTTACTCAACAAATATTTACTGAGGACATAATCAATAATGCCAAACCCTATTGAATACAGGAATCTGATATGCACATAGAATTGAAAAGACAAAATGAACAAAAGAAACAGACAGTATATCATTTCTGTTTCCTCCACTGTTTTCATTACCAAAGAAACAAGCTGCAGTACACGAGAGCTGCTTCCAGGGGAGCGGGAGAAGCAGCATTCATTTCACTGAGACCTGGGTTTGAGTTCTCTGTTTTTGAATGTGACCCAGAGCTCATCGCTTAAATGTGAGTGACGATTCGTGCCAGGCCACCCTCATAGCAGCGCTCTGAGAGAAACATAAGGGGGTGGATCCAGGTGTGAGCAAGAGCCTAGACATGTGTCAGGTACTTACCTAAACATGGATGTTTAGGTCACTGACATACTGATACCAGAGAAGAAGCTAATTCTTCTCTGTTAGTCTCTATATCAGTAAGGCTACATGCCAGTAATGTGTATTAAATATTACCTTGTGGTGAGTATCAATTTCACCCTAAAATGTTAATGTATTCCCTTTGGTGGTTAAGTTACTTGGACTACCATCGTGATGCCTCTGTGTCCCCTCACTCAGGAGGTATGAAAGCTTCTCTAAGGAAGGAGCAGTGGTCTGGTCTCAGTGTGGCAGCAGACAAAGCCAGGCTTGCACTTAATTCTGTTGAATTCTTTCTGTCTGGTATGGCCTCAAAAGGTGCAGAATGATCATACATACCTTTCGACAGTCACCTTTGGTTTTTGCCCTTGCCAACACCTAGCACTTGTAGGTGCTGCTGGTTTAAGGAACTTGGAGTATTGAGGGCTTTGACAGAAGTCTTCCTGAACTGTGCTTGGGACCAGGAAGGCAGGCAGGGCAAGCTTGGTCATTTCAGCTGTGCTGTGCCTGGGTGGGTGGAACCTGTGCCTTCTGATTCATCTTTCCTCCTCTGTCCTCCTCTGAGAACCCCTTGTCTGTGCTCAGATGGATGGGCAAATAGTCTCTTCTCCAACCCCCAAAACCCCCTTAGATTGGGTGAATTCAGTAAAATCAAAGCCTCAATTAGGCGATATAGGAAAAGAGGAATTTTCTGAATATAATTTTCTTTAGTAAAAGGCTTTTGGTCACCTGTTATAATTTCTTAATGTCTTTATGGAAAAAATAAGTTTCTCTTGAGCCTTTGGTGCACAAACAGAATCACCAGCCCTTGGAGGTGCATGTATCTAATGACAGAGCAGCCCGTAACTCACGAGCATCCGGCTCACTTGTTCCTTGCTGTGACTGCCTCTGGGGGTGGAGGCTTTTGGGAGGCCCTGCACCATGGTGCAGAGGAAGACCCCTGACTTCTGGGAGCCCTGGGCAGGCCGTGGGCACGGCTTTGCAGAGAAAGATGGACATGTCAGGAAGCATATTAGCTTAATAGATGAAGTGTGTGACCAGTGGAACTGGGTTTTATGGATTTATCTTTATCTTGCATATAAATCAGGGTGTGGGCTATATATGTTTGCCCATTTAATAAAAAAAACACATATTTCAAATGTTAAAATATAAAATATACCAGCAACAATAGCCAATTTGAAATACATGTTTTCAAAGTAACATTCACAATATCAATGAAGACATAAAATACTTACAAATGAAGAAAACCAGCAAACCATACTGAGGCAAGAAAGAAAACATGGAAGATTGGCGAGGTAGAGAGGTCTGGATGCTGTCCATGTGCCTCTGCCCAAATTACCCTATCATTCCAACACAAACTGGCTTGTAAATTTTACTGGAATCTGGTAACCATGTATCATAAAGTATCTGGATATATACATGAGATAATTGGCAACTTTTTAAAAGAAGAGTAATATCAAGTGATGTATGAAAATGTAACTGAAATGGATGGAACTCTTTGAAGAATAGACAGATAAATCAATAATAGAGATGGATAACCTACCAAAGACCCCGTGATAAATCAGCATGAAATAGCCAAGGCAGGAAGAAGCATAAGACAGGAATGGTATTGGAAGAATCGATCAGGCATTTAAGATAATCAGTTTATATTATCAACTCCTTATAGACTAGGATAAATTGCCGGGAAATGAAAGAGTTATATTTTTATACCTCCAACCACAATAACTAGATGTAAATATAGATCCAGCTATGCAGGATACAAAGTTGTATTTTCAATTTTGGAAAGGGATGACATAGAGCAATCAAGAGTGACTAGAAATGGCCCACACATCAACATTTGCCTTCATAATTTCTAAATTTTCTACAATAGTCGGGGTGCTCTGATTTTCAGGAGTTTGCTGTGTGCTCAGGGATAAGGGACTCTGGGTTTTTCTCCACATTGCCCAGATCTGCTGGAGGTTCTTGGGGGCCACATTTTTGTATCTCAGTTCATTGTGCTGGTCCATGAAGTCAGACATTAGGTCAGACAGTTCTTTGCATCTCAGAGGGCTGCTGTTAGAGACTGACGGACATAGTGGATTTAGGAGTATTATGAAAAGTTCAAAGGACTTGTCAAAGGGACATCAATACTTAATCCCAGTCCAGTCTCTGGCGATGGTGGTAGTGTCTGTGCATTTGGACTTAAAGAGGATGATGTGTGGTGAGCAGCTGTTGGAGGAAGAAGCATTTGCACGTAGCTGGTCGTTGGCATTGCTGTGGCTGCCTCTGCCTGTCTGGCAGTGTTGCTGGGAAGATTAGAATTAATCTCTAGGAAGGGCCTAGGTCTTGTAGGCACTTAACAAATGTCAGATTTAACATTGGAGCGACTGAACCCTTTAAATGTAAGCCTTTCTAAACTGGCCTCTCTAACTGTCTTTGACTTTAGTCATTAAAGAAGAAACTAATCACAGTGAAATGGCAGAAGACCTGTGCAAGATAGGATCAGAGAGATCTCTCGTGCTGGACAGACTAGCAAGTAACGTCGCCAAACGTAAGAGTTCTATGCCTCAGAAATTTCTTGGTAAGAGTTAAATGTTTGCTGTCTCTTAAAAAAAAAAAAAAACTATGTGGGTGTTTTAGTTGCAAGTAGAAATTAGTTGAGGGTAGAAGAAAGGGAAAAAATATCTTAATTTTTCAAAAGCAAAAATTGATAAGCTTAACATTCCTTAAATATCTTAGAATTTTTTCCAATAAGTGTCTTAGAAATGACAAACCTCCCATCAGTTTTTCCTAGATGTGATTTTGCAGCATCTGGGGGTGCACTGTGATCTGCCTGTGGACATCGCTCCTAGGGGCGGCTGCACCAGCGTGCACAGGGTGGAGAGTTTGGGCCTGGCTTGGCTGGGGGACACCACACTGCAGGACACTCCAGGCCTGGCCGGCTTCTCAGAGCTTCAGATCCTCATTTTTCACATGAAGCTCTTAACTCTCCCCTTATGGGGGACTCTGAAGGGTTAATGGGAAGACTCATACAGTGACTGGCCCCTGAGAAGTGTCCAGTGAAGACAGGGCTTAGCTAGGATTGCTGTTTTGCCTAATGCTTTGCGTGATTAAAAAAAAAAAAAGAAGAAGAAGAAGAAGACCATCCTTCTCTCTAGGAGTAATGCCCAGAGTAGGTGACAGACGCATCAACACCACCATCCAGCCAGACGCTGCAGGGACGGCAAGCCAGGGTCCAAGTGGAAAGGCGGTAGGCTTGGGAACCAGCTCAGAGTCAATACACAGCCACTGCCACTCGCCAACTCTGTCACCTTAGTAAAATGGCTCTCCCCCTAGAGCCTTGGTTCCATGCTTTAGTATCCTCACAGGGTGTTTGTGAACATCCCATGACTCCGAGATTGTGAAAACATTTAGAAACCCTCGGGGCGAAGGTTAACTCTGTCCAGGAAAGAGGACCAGTAAAAGCTTCATGAGGCTGAGAGGCACCTTGGAAGAAGAATAGGGTTTCAGCACATTCTAGGCATTGGAGGAATGGGGGAATCTAGGCAGATGTTTAAGATCAATGAGAAACCATGCTGACCACGAGGGCTGGAGTGGGGGCCTAAGGACATGACAGAGGAGCAGGGCATCTTCCCAGCATAACTCAGGTGCCCTTGGGGAAGCAGGAAAAGCAAAGGTGTCCTAGGCAGCTGTGCCACAGGATGAATGGCTTCAGATACCAGGTGAGAGAAGAACCCTTCATTCAGTCAGCAGGAAAGAAGCATTACCTTATTTTCCATGAGAGCGATGGCTAGGATAGTAAAGACATCAAGTACCAAAATATGACTGGAAAAGGGAGAGTGCAGAGGCGGTGGCAGCAGGCATGGAAAGAGGGGCTTGTGAAGGAGAAGGGCTGCCATCAGAGGAACATAGGGCTGAAGGCAGGGATCGGGTGAGGGAAACCATGAGTCACACTGACTCCAGTAGAATAGTGTGCCCTTGATGAAAAGGGTAACACCAGGTTCTGGGAAAAGACGGGGTTCTGTTTTTGACGTGTTGATTTTCAAGGACTTCTGGTGTCTGTGACACATGGGGAAATTGTGGTGGGAGAGAGGTGGGGCCAGAACAGGGGCTGGTGAGGCCAAGGGTCCCAGAGGGCACCTGTTGACCTGCAGGATGACAGGAAGGGGGAAGGACAGAGGCAAGACCAAGTCCTGGGCACCAGCCTCCCTCTTGCAGCTTCAAACAGGGCTCCATTTTGACCTTTTGATTAATTAGAGATTTGTCATAGGGTGGGGGTTGAGAGGAGCAAGGGAGAGAAGGATTCAGTGTACATAAAGTGTGAAAGTCACTGGCTTAGCCAGTGAGGAGTTGTCCACATACACTTGAGCCTTTAGACCATGAGAACGAGGGAGGCCTTGCCATCCTGAATGGAGTAGGAGTGAGGTCCTGTGCTGAGCATAAGCTGTGGGATTCTAGCAGCACTGGGCACAGGGCCCAGCATCTGCTTGCAGGCCCCTGGGGTGGACACAGTGACAGAGAGATGGGTGGTGACTGGGATTTGGGCAGAGATAAAGCAGCGAGTGTGTGCAAGGGGAGTGAAGGGTTACTGCCCTTAAGAAGCAGGGACGGCATCCTCTGTCAGGTGAGGAGCCTGGAGAATGCTTTGGTGAATGAACATTTGCAGCCCCTTTTAGCTTTTGGAGACTTGAAACCAAATGAGAAATTCATCTGTGAAACTCTCCTGGAGCCACTCCCCAATCCCCACCCTTGTGAGACCACAATGTGGGCGTTGGCTTGAGATGCTTCTGTGTTAGTAGAAGAAATAAACAACACAGTGCTCTGATGAGGCAAGGCGAAGATGAAAAAGGAGTACCCAGGGGACGTAGTAGGAACAGTGGACGAGGGTAGCAGAAGAGGAGTTTGGAGCAAAAGACTCACAAGCAGCTGCATAATCTGTTGGTGATTGGCAGTTCATTTGTAAAAATGATGCCTCTTCCTGCCCTAAAATGTCTACCTTACCCCCGCTTCAACTTGATGAGATTTCCATCAGTCACTCCCAATGTGTCACGGCTTCTGCAGCCCTAAAATTAAGAGGTGAGTGAGTCGCTAAGGCCCCTCTCGGCTTCTTGGATGCTGAGTTTAGCCTTCATGTGAACGTGGAAAGAGAGTAGGAATACAGCTGTTCTCACACAAGCTGGCCCAATAGTGGTTCAGTTGGAAGAGCCCCATGCTTCAGAGTCAGCTCCAGCTAGGAGTGACTGGTGGCCTTGAGCGTGGTGCTGGGCTTAGTGTTGCCATCTGTGGGATGGGTGTGGGTCTGTTGCCCTGCCTCCTCCCAGAGCTGTCCTGAGGCTCAGAAGGGGTGATGGATGTGATGGTGCTCCCAACACTAGAAAGCATCTTAAGAATATAAGATGATATGATTTTCATGATGACTATTGCTCAGAGTGGCATATAGTTTTGCTTTATTGATCCATAACCTATGATTAAAATTTTCTCCTTAAACTTTGACATGAGTGTGAATGAGTATTTGTTTTGCCAGCAACATTCCTCACCACTGGGGCCATTAAAGATTTCCCCCTCTGAGATCATCAAATACAGGTCAACAGGACTGATTAATCTAATTAGAAAAGGGCTTATATTAAATAGCAATGATAATTGTTGTTTTTAGTCTGTCTGGTGCTTGACTTGGGAACATTTTTGAAATAGAGAAAAACACAAAGAGGAAAACAACAATTACCAATATTTGTGCTACCCATTATAATTATGTAGGTATATTTTCTTCTTTTGTAAGAAAAAGAAACCCTGTTATATTGTTAAAATAACACGAAGTTAATATAAAGAATTTTAATGCAAAGATTAATGTTTTCAAATCACCACAAAGCCCAACATCCAGAAATTACCAATATTAAAAGTAGATAAGTAACATTCTAAATATCTTCTGATGCATATGTATGTGAGTGGATAGGCTGATGAACTAGGTGGATTGATGGATTGGTAAATATGAAATACTTTCATAAAGATTCCAACATATCATACATGCCTTAAATTCAAGAGGTGAAGAGAGACCCGAACAAAAGTGAAGTGGCTTATCTTAAATATCCTCTCACATAAAGGAATATTATTTTTAAAGGATCCTCTAAGATTAAAAATATGTATTATGAAAAACATTAAGAAATTTGAATTTTTTTAATCCAGTTGTTTCAAGTTAAGCAGTATTTACTGGCTCACTGCTTTGAAAAATAAGGACAGTATTCCAGTTCACATTCAGTGTTCCAGTGTTCACATTATCTTATTATTTTTACATTGTCCAGCTTTGTAATATTCACACTCTATTCTGTAATCATAATTCATAGTAGTTTATTTATTACTAACGCTATTTAAATAGATTCAAAGATCAGACCCTACCCTTTTATTCTTATTTCTGTTTATTTTGATTAATCTCTTAATTGATTGGACTTTACATTCAAGCAACTTTTTTAAAAAAGGTTTCTATAGATGTTCCATTTCTATCACTGTATTGTGTTTGAGGATGTTGGCCTGTTGCCTTCGTATTTGATGAGCATTTTGACAGAGTCTATGATCTTGGGCCACTCTTTCTTTTTCTCCCTTGAGAACTTTTTAGATTTTGCTGATGGCCCTTCTTGTTGAATGTTGCTGTGGAAACATCAAGTCTAGTATAACTGTTTCTTCTTCAAGGTGATTTGCATTTTATTCCTGAATGCCTGAGGGTTCTTTCTTTAACCTTGAAGTTAAATACCTTAATTAGGATGTATCTTGGTCTATTCATTCTGAATAAAAAATACCTGCCATTTAATCTAGAAAGTCCCTTTTTTTCCTCTCTTTATTTCTGGGAAATTCTCTTTTATATAAATATGTTTTGTTCCATCTATTGTGATCTCTGTTGAGGGATACCAGTTGTCCATATGTTAGATAATTTGTCTTCCATATCTGTTAACAGTTCTTTAAGTTTTTTGTTTATTTCTCTGTCTATTTTTACATTTACTCACTGTTCTCTTGTGGTTTTCCTCTGTCAGTAATTTAATTTTTAGTAGTTCCTGTTCTATTACTAACTCTATTTAAATAGATTTAAGGATCAGACCCTGCCCTTTTATTCTTATTTCTATTTTGATTAATCTCTTAATTGATTGGACGTTACATTCAAGCAACTTTTTTTTAAAAGTTTCTATAAATGTTCTGTTTCTATCATTGTATTGTGTTTGAGGATGTATTTTTAATCCATGCATTAATTCTGTAATAATATTATTTTGCTCCTTGTCTTGTCTCCTGAGATCCGAAATATCTTTCTTCCTCTTATTCTGTTGCTTTTGTATTTTATTTTGAATATTTTTAAAATTGATTCCATGTTATGAAGCAGTTATGAGGCATTTCCTCTCTTCTTGGAATTAAGGATTTTTTCCCCTAGGAGGGACTCGATGGTCTGTGTTTTACTTCCTTTCTTTCCCTGTATTTCTAGAAAATATTTTCTTAGTAACCCTGACATTTCTTTTCGTCTTGCTTATTCTGCTTGGTCTGATATAGCTTGATTGACATTTCAGCCTTCTTCCCACTGCATTTTTTTTTCCTGTGAGAGCTATTGAGTTTTCTAAATCCTGAAAGAATGACAAAGATGGGGTTGGAGGAGTCTGGTGAGGCAAAGTGCAGCCTTTGTTAAAATACTTTTCCTTTGCTCTCTCTCCCTCATCTGAAATTTAGTTACATACCCTAAGCCATCAGCACTGTACCTACTTAGGGAATGCTTTCATCCCCACAGGAGATTCTCTGGGGCTTCGAGCCATCTTCCTTTTCAGTGTAGACCACAGAGGACTTTGCTTCTGTCCCAGGGAGCCTGCAGGGGCTCACTTCTCCATGGTCATCTGATTCTTGTCAGCCAAGGTTTCAACTGCTTTTCTGATCAGAACAGGGAAAATATACCTATTTGAATCATGTCTTTATAGATATGAGGATATGAGGGAAAATGCTGAGGTTATTCTTGACTCACACCTAAAGATTTGGAAATGAGATGAGCAGCGAAGCTTTGCCCGACATCTCATTCCAGAATTTCTAGTCTTTGAGTGTGTGTCTGTGTGTACTCACACACACCATAATGAAATACATATTATATATAATTATGTTTATATATAATATTCTATGACTATACATGACCTGTTCCTTTAGCTGATTGCTATTGGTGAAATTTAGAGGTTTTTATTTTTCTTGTTTCATTGGGTATTAAGGAAGAGAAATTCTATGGTAATTTTCATGTGCCACAGTAATCTGACATATATGTTGATTTTTTTCCTACACCCATTTGTTGTGATACCAAGTTTGAAAATAACAGATTTCAGGGTTGCTTGGGAAACCACACAACCATGCCTTGGGGAGAGACAGGATGATTAGGTGGGAAAGCACCCTTTTGGTGGGGCTGTAAAGACTTCTATATTTAGCAAAATTGGCTACAAAGTCCATTCCCCTCCGTTTCTTGCGTTTCTTGATGTGATTTGGTAGAGGGATAGACTTGGATACAAACTAGAATGGATTCATTCTGTTCTGGAGTTAGTGTAACAAGACATTTAGCTGCTCGACACAAAAACAGAAACAAAAAATTTGTGTGGTTTCAGTAATGCTATACAATTACTTTTTCTGACCTTTAATGGAGAGAAACACCACTTCTTTGGTCCCTACCATCAGCTTCATAGGGGTTTCATCCTGTTCTGTTTCTGGAATGGCGTAACTGGCCATGCACAAGTTTTCTTTCTGTAATCAGAGTATATGTCACTTCTGACCACCAGTAGATGAAAACAAACAGAAACTAGGCTATTATATGATACATACCCATTGCAAAATAAGACATGAAACTCAAAGGTACTTTATGGTATAATTGGGCATATATTCCTGGACAATTCTTAATGGTCACAGATTTTATAAAAGGACTATTAGTAAATGTATGAATTACAGAGTAGTTTATCCTTCTGTTAGTAAGAACCAGCTGATGACCTCAGTGTCAGGTGCAGCGTGGGAGGTGTTGGGACCTTCCCTTGCCACCACCCTCACCAGCCATCATCAGCCATAACCTGCACATTGGGGAAGTTTTGAATTATCCCTCACGTTTGCCCCTCTTCAAGCTGTTCTTTCCACAGTGAATGAGAAGGCCACTTCTTCCTTCAAACCGTTCATTGGTTTCCATTCTCTTTTAGACAAAGTCTCTGCCTAGCTGGCCTCTGCCTGCCCCTCCTGCCTACCTCTCCAGCACTGCCCCCACCTAGGGCTCTGGTTCCCCAACCTTCACTCAGTCCTGCCACACCTCCCAGCCCGTTCTCCCTTCAGAAACTTCCTTCTTGTTGTCCCCAACACTGGGACACAAAACCCTCCTTGTCTGGCTGATTCTTACAAGATCAGAAACCTGTGTAATGCTCTCATAGCAAGCTCCCCTTGTCTTCATGGATTTCTCAGATGGGAAGGAATTATCTGTGCAATCATGCATGAACTTCTACCTACCCTCCCTTAGTAGCTGTCTGCTGCGAAGGATGGGGACCATTCTCACTTGCTCACCATTCTGTCCCTCTGCCCAGTCCAGATGTGTTGAAGGATGGAAGTATACAGAGTAGTGGTAAAATATAAACCATTCAGACATTCCAAGGATGGGCTTATGTGCTTTGACTCATTTATGTACCACCACTGAAAGTAGAACACAGCCGCAGTGTTGCCAGTAAGAGTGCAGACAGTTACTGTAATTAATGAATTTGCTAATTAAGCCATGATTTCATACCGAACTTATGACCAACATATTGAGAAGGTGTGCCTTCAAGGAAATTTATTTTTTGTATTACGATATTTACTACAAAGCTAATTGAAGAAGCCCAATCTAGGCTCTGATTTCACCATTGCCAGGGAAATAAGTTCACGGACTCCTATGAACTGATGATGATAGATCAGAAGTGTCTCGAGACCAGGGCCCAATCACTGCTGAGGCCTCAGCAGTAGTTCCTTGTACATCAAGAATTCTCAGTACTTTTTAAAAATAACAGATGAATAACAACTATTTTCCCTGTAGCTCCCTTGCTATGCCTCCTACCCTCCACCACATGTTTCTGGGGAGCCCTGCTTCAGGCCTGCCAACTACAGATAATTACTTTTGAGTATCCTTTCCACTCTCATCACAAGACAGAGCTCATCTACCTTTGGGTTATTTGTCAAAAATGTGTCATTTTATTACAAAAATAAACAATCATCATGTATTTTGTTTAAATTTTACACTAGATTATTAAAAGTATTAAATACAATTATTAAAATTATTAATTTAACATTACATCACATATTTTAAATATATTGTATATAATGAATAAATTATTATGTATTTTAATTCAATAAATGTATAAGTTAGCCAGTTGTAAATTACTGAGAACACTCTACTGAAAAAGCATAATTTAAAATACACTATTTAAAATATTAAATGCAATACAATAACATAATTAAATTAATCTTGTGTTCCCCTATTTATTTATTCATTTATCCAACAAAATCTCTTTAAGTGCCTATGATGGGTGGGTCCTGGCTTGGTGCCCCCTAGACAGATGCATGGGCCTTCCCCCAGCCCGTCAGTGTGGTGCAGGTGTGATGTGTCCGCAGGTGTGTGTGTATGTGTGCAGGTGTGGGGTCCGCAGGCGTGCTGGGCCCCCAGGCGGTGTTCCCCCTTCCCTCCCCGGGTGTAGATTTCAGCTGTTGCTGCGGGACCTGACCGGTTCCGGAGGTGGCCGCGCCCCACTCACTGTCGCCTGCTTTCCACAGGGGACAAGGGCCTGTCCGACACGCCCTACGACAGCAGCGCCAGCTACGAGAAGGAGAACGAAATGATGAAGTCCCACGTGATGGACCAAGCCATCAACAACGCCATCAACTACCTGGGGGCCGAGTCCCTGCGCCCGCTGGTGCAGACGCCCCCGGGCGGCTCCGAGGTGGTCCCGGTCATCAGCCCCATGTACCAGCTGCACAAGCCGCTCGCGGAGGGCACCCCGCGCTCCAACCACTCGGCCCAGGACAGCGCCGTGGAGAACCTGCTGCTGCTCTCCAAGGCCAAGTTGGTGCCCTCGGAGCGCGAGGCGTCCCCGAGCAACAGCTGCCAAGACTCCACGGACACCGAGAGCAACAACGAGGAGCAGCGCAGCGGCCTCATCTACCTGACCAACCACATCGCCCCGCACGCGCGCAACGGGCTCTCGCTCAAGGAGGAGCACCGCGCCTACGACCTGCTGCGCGCCGCCTCCGAGAACTCGCAGGACGCGCTCCGCGTGGTCAGCACCAGCGGGGAGCAGATGAAGGTGTACAAGTGCGAACACTGCCGGGTGCTCTTCCTGGATCACGTCATGTACACCATCCACATGGGCTGCCACGGCTTCCGTGATCCTTTTGAGTGCAACATGTGCGGCTACCACAGCCAGGACCGGTACGAGTTCTCGTCGCACATAACGCGAGGGGAGCACCGCTTCCACATGAGCTAAAGCCCTCCCGACCCCCGCCCCACCCAGCCATCCCAGGAAAAGCACAAGGACTGCCGCCTTCTCGCTCCCGCCAGCAGCATAGACTGGACTGGACCAGATAATGTTGTGTTTGGATTTGTAGCTGTTTTTGTTTTTTGTTTGAGTTGGTTGATTGGGGTTTGATTTGCTTTTAAAAAGATTTTTATTTTTAGAGGCAGGGCTGCATTGGGAGCATCCATAACTGCTACCTTCCTAGATGTTTCCCCAGACTGCTGGCTGAGAGTCCCTCACCTGTTGCTTCCTAGAATCCCCTTCTCCAAGCGATTAGTCTAAATTTTCGAAGAGAAATAGATAAAACACGGCACAGCCTGGGAAGGAACGTGCTCGTCCCTGTTCTAAGCACTGGGTTTGCGCACCAGGTGTCTTTTTCCAGTCCCCAGAAGCAGAGAGCACAGCCCCTGCCGTGTGGCTCTGCAGGTGAGCAGACAGGACAGGTGTGCCGCCACCCAAGTGCCAAGACAGCAGGGCCAACAACCTGTGCCCAGGCCAGTTTCGGGCCACATGCATCTAAGGCGGAGAGGCTACACTGTTGAGAGAAAAAACTATTTTAAGTCATATTCTGCGTAGGAAAATGAGTTGTTTGGGGAAAGTTGTGTCTGTCAGACTGCCCTGGGTGGAGGGAGACGCTGGGCTAGAGCCTTTGGGATCCTCCGGGATTCGCTGGCTTTACGGAGGCTGCTCAGATGGCCTGAGCCTCCGGAGGCTTGCTGCCCCGTAGGAGGAGCCTGTCTTCCCGTGGGCATATCTGGGGAGCCCTGTTCCCCGCTTTTTCACTCCCATGTGTTTAATGGCCCCCAAAGTCTGTCACTACAATTTAAACACCAGTCCCGAGGTTTGGATCTTAATTCTTTTTGAACCTCTCAAATGGCAACATTCCTCAGAAACCAAAGCTTTATTTCAAGTCTCTTCCTTCCCTGGCTGGTTCCATCTAATACCAGAAACCTCTTTTCCTGAGGAAATCCAATCCTGGCCCTCATTTTAATTATGTACATCTGTTTGTAGCCACAAGCCTGAATTTCTCAGTGTCGGTAAGTTTCTTTACCTACCGTCACTGTATATTATTCTCGTTTTAAAACCCATAAAGGAGTGATTTAGAATGATCATTAATTTTCAGCTCAATGAAATACGTGAAGCCCAGCATCTCTGTTGCTAACACACTGAACTCATCTGTTTGAAACTAAGCTGTCAAACATGTTGAAGCTCTTTACTGTAAAGGCAAGCCACCATGTGTGTCTACACATACATAGGATGGCTGGCCCCGCGCCTGTAAGATATTGGAATGCACAGGGCAATCGAGGGACTGAGCCAGACCTTCGGAGAGTAATGCCACCAGATCCCCCAGAAAAGAGGAGGCAGGTGGCACTGCAGGTGAGAACCCTACCCGTCCATATTATGACATGGAGGCACTGAAGCCCAAGGAAGGTATGTGGAGATTCTAATCCCAACCAGCAAGGGTCTCCTTCAAGATTAATGCTATCATTAAGGTCATTACTGTCAACCACCTGGGCAATGAAGAATATACCATTTCAAATATTTACAGTACTTGTCTTCACCAACACTGTCCCAAGATGAAATGAAGCAACAGAGAGGAAATTGTACATAAGCACCTCAGCATTTAATCCAAACAGGGGTTCTTAGTCTCAGCACTATGACATTTTGGGCTGAATACTTATTTGTTAGGCAGGAGCTCTCCTGTGCATTGTAGGATAATTAGCAGCATCCCTGGTCACTACCCAATAGACGCCAGTAGCACCCCAAATTGACAACCCAAACTCTCCAGACATCTCCAACTGTCCCCTGTGAGGAGAAATCACTCTTGGTGGAGAACCACTGACCCAACAATTCTAAACCAATCAAAAGTCTGGGAAGCCCTCCCTCTCTCCCCCCCAAAAAAAATAGAAAAGCACTTGAAGAATATTCTCAATATTCCCAGTCAGCAGTATCAAGCCTGACTTGTGTTCCTGTGGAATCATTATAAATTCTATAAATGAATTATTCCCCTTCAGTCTTCAAAAATATATTTCCTCATAAACATTTGAGTTTTGTTGAAAGGATGGAGTTTACAAAGATACCATTCTTGAGTCATGGATTTCTCTGCTCACAGAAGGGTGTGGCATTTGGAAACTGGAATAAACAAAATGGCCGCAACAATGCATTGAGTGAAGGAAGAGAGAGAGAGAAGCCAAGGGCTTTAGACAGTCCTCCTTCAATATGCAATTACAGAGAAAGATGCGCCTTATCCAAGTTAATATCTGTAAGGTGAGAGCCTTCTTAGAGTCAGTTTGTTGCAAATTTCACCTACTCTGTTCTTTTCCATCTATCCCCCTGAGTCAGTTGGTTGAAGGGAGTTATTTTTTCAAGTGGAATTCAAACAAAGCTCAAACCAGAACTGTAAATAGTGGTTGCAGGAATTCTTCTCTAAACTGCTTTGCCCTTTCCTCTCACTGCCTTTTATAGCCAATATAAATGTCTCTTTGCACACCTTTTGTTGTGGTTTTATATTGTAACACCATTTTTCTTTGAAACTATTGTATTTAAAGTAAGGTTTCATATTATGTCAGCAAGTAATTAACTTATGTTTAAAAGGTGACCATATCATGTACCAAAAGTTGCTGAAGTTTCTCTTCTAGCTGGTAAAGTAGGAGTTTGCATGACTTCACACTTTTTGTTGCGTAGTTTGTTCTGTTGTATGATGGCGTGTGTGTGTGTCTTGGGTACTACTGTGTACTACTGTGTGCCTAGATTCCATGCACTCTCATTGTGTTTGAAGTAAATATTGGAGACGGGACGGTAACTCATAACAGGTTGGCCTGTTGATTACAGCTAGTAATTGCTGTTTCTTGTTCCTCCCCCTCTCTGACACCCCAGCTTCCCAAGATGTGGAAAGCCTGGATCTCAGCTCCTTGCCCCATATTCCTTCTGTAATTTGTACCTAACGAGTGTGATTATCCTAATTCAAGAGTCACTAAAAATCATCACATTATCATTGCATATCAGCAAAGGGTAAAGTCCCAGCACCAGTTGCTTTACATACCAGCATGTTCCATTTCCAATTTAGAATTAGCCACATAATAAAATCTTAGAATCTTCCTTGAGAAAGAGCTGCCTGAGATGTAGGTTTGTTGTTATATGGTTCCCACCCCCTCAATTTTTGTGCTTTATTCTTGTTTTGTTTTGTTTTGTTTTGACTGCACTGTGAGTTTTGTAGCGTCCTCTTCTTGCCAAAACAAACGCGAGATGAACTGGACTTACGTAGACAAATCATGACACCAGTGTATCCTTCCTTTCTTCAGTTCCAGCAATAATGAATGGTCAACTCTTTTAAAATCTAGATCTCTCTCATTCATTTCAATGTATTTTTACTTTAAGATGAACCAAAATTATTAGACTTATTTAAGATGTACAGGCATCAGAAAAAAGAAGCACATAATGCTTTTGGTGCAATGGCACTCACTGTGAACATGTGTAACCACATATTAATATGCAATATTGTTTCCAATACTTTCTAATACACTTTTTTATAATGTTGTGTGTGGTGATTGTTCAGGTCGAATCTGTTGTATCCAATACAGCTTTAGGTCTTCAGCTGCCCTTCTGGCGAGTACATGCACAGGATTGTAAATGAGAAATGCAGTCATATTTCCAATCTGCCTCTATGATGATGTTAAATTATTGCTGTTTAGCTGTGAACAAGGGATGTACCACTGGAGGAATAGAGTATCCTTTTGTACACATTTTGAAATGCTTCTTCTGTAGTGATAGAACAAATAAATGCAACAAATACTCTGTCTGCCCTATCCCGTGAAGTCCACACTAGCATGAGAGAAGGCCCATCAGAGCAGGAATCTGCCGAGACTTCCTCCCAGTGAGATCCCAGTATGAGAGGGAGAAGAGATGGACCTCGGGACAGCTGCAATACCACTTGGGAACACATGTGGTATCTTAATGTGGCCGGCGCAGCACTTCAGCGCGACAGACCTCCCATCTACAACAGTGCTGGACGTGGGCATTCTGGGCCCCAGTCTGGAGGGTGGGTGGAGATAGAGGGCAACAAGAGATACATTTCCAGTTCTCCACTGCAGCATGCTTCAGTCATTCTGTGAGTGACCGGACCCAGGGTGGTGGGAGCACAGAGGACAGAGTGACCACAGCGAGTACACCTTCAGCATAGGCAGTTTGCAGAGCCACATGCTATGCCAGGACTGAGCCAGTGATGGGAGGTTTGCCTGAGCTCTGCCACGGAATTGTACTACAACAGACTCTCTGTGGTGAAAATCCTTGTCCCTTTTGGATGAATAGCCAGACATCATTTGGGTTCAGATCTAGCAAATCAAGTGAGGTGACTACCTTTAATGTGGCACAACATCAGACCCAAACAAGATGAAACTCTAGTGACATAAACAGTGTATTGGGTTTCACATCCGGGCCTGGCACCACTACCCAAGAAGGACTTTTTAAAATATCTTTGCCAAGGCAGCATCTTTAGGAGAACTTTTCGGCCTCCTTAGGTTACCTCATTGAGGGATCATGTTTTATACATGTACATATACATATAATGATACATCTGTTTGCAAATTTGTCCAGTCATTTTTATAGCTACACCCTGCACATTTCCAGTGATCATGGTGCAAAAAATAATAATAATAAAGAATACCTACAGTTAGTTAAAAATAACCTGGACTCAAACTAAGAGGAAAAAGTAATTCAGAAGGGTGAGAGGTAGGACAAGAGGGTGAGAAATATGTTGATGTATATTTTTGTAAAACTGTATGGTACAGCCTAGCAGCTCAATGCCTTAAGAAGCTAGACCAGCAATGTAGTGACATAAAAGAGAGGTTCCAAAACTCTTTTAGGAGCCATGGGGAGGATGACAGCCTTCATTTCTTGGTTTTCAGTACCTTGTCTTTTACAAAGTCATAAGAATTATCCTCAACATAGCCTTTGACGCTGTAAATCTTGAGTATTCATTTACCTTCTTCTGATCTCCTGGAAACAGCTGCCTGCCTGCACTTCTCTTCCTGAGGAGTGGGGTAAATTTAAAAGTCAAGCTATAGTTTGGATGTTAGTATAGAACTTTGGAATTGGGAATTAAAAATCAGGACTGGGGACTGGGAGACCAAAAATTCCTGATCCCATTTCTGATGGGTTTGTCACAAATTTTCTGTCAAAATAAAATGTCTTGGAGGTTATGACTCCTTGGTGAAACCTTCTCACATTCTCATTGGAAGCACGTGGGTTCTCAAGGAACAGAATCCCTTTGACTGTTTCCAAAACTCATGTCTTTTCTTTTATGGCCTCACAACTCCAACACAGGGCCGGGCACAAAAGAGACACTCAAGGGATTGATTGAGCAATTGGTAAAAGACCCGGAGGAAGTTCTCAGACAACCAAAGCAGAAACTCCACATTCCTCCAAAGCCCAGGACATCTTTCTGAAAACTTCTGGCCTTTTCTTTGCACCAGAACCCAGAACAGGCTGGCACAGGGTTGCTGTGCAGAGCTGAAGTCAAAATGTTGCTGTTGCCTGCACAGATCTGTCTTCTCTGACTTCTTGCAAATCATCCGCCCCTAACTTCCTCTAAGAAGGCAGAAAGGGATTCCCCGTGGCTCTTAGAATAGCAACCCTGCCCTCAGCATCCTAGGCTCCCACCGACTTTTCCTGCCATTAAACAGGCTTTAACAAAACCAACCCCCGGTTTTGAGCTGCCATGAGACTCCCTCACTGACTCCAGCCTTGCCCAGGCTCCAGTGCCTCCAAAGATCTCCCAGGACTTTATTTCCCAAATGCAGCTTGTAATCACCCAAGTGGCTGTTAAAAATGCAGCTTTCAGAAGCCTCCTCCTGAACATTCTGGAGCTGGAGGTCTGGACACAGCCCACCCTCGAGGTGTGGGACCAGCCCCCAAGTCGTGCTAAGCAGACTCCCAATCCATTCCTCCTTGAGACAGTTACAGCCTTGCCTCTCTTCCTGGGCCCAAACCCATTTTTGGAATGGAGAGACGGAACCAATAATAGTCTCTTTTTTTTTTTCCTCCTGAGTTTGAAACAACCCAGATATTATAGATAAAAGAATCAAGAAGTGGGAAACCAAAAAACTAGCTTTCTTACTCATAAACCGAGTTGAGAGGACACAGCTTCACAGTGTGACCCCAGCGGGCATTACACTCGTCCTGCGTTAGGCAGATTTGCCTACCCGGCCACAGGTAGCAATTAAGCTCAGGAGGCCCCAGCAAAGGCTGAGCGCCTGCCCTGCAGGACGGGGAGAGGGTACCAGAACCTACACCCTGTAGGCAGCAGACCCCCATGGAGCAAGAGGAAGCGCACTCGGTTCCTACATCCAGACTCAAGTCCAGGCCACTCCTTTCCTCCTGGGGTCCAGCAAAGGGCTTTACCAGAGTCTATCCACATGGAAACAGGGGTGAGAAAATTGAGTCCACAGCCATCCTTGCATCACTCCCTGGATCTCAGCCTGTTTCCCCTAATGGAGAAGCCAAGCCTGTTCACCTGGCCCTCCGTGGTCCACTAAGATGGAAGGCCATGCCCCAGCTGCCACTGGTGTCCACAATGACCCTCAGTGTCACACAGTCTCTCTCCCTGTCCGTCCTTCAATGGGAGCCTCCTAAAGACCTCCTTACCTCCTGAGTCTCCTTACTCCTACCCAGACTTTTGACTTCTCAATAGTGATTGTGCTAAAGCAGGAACCTGATCAATCACTGACCCTACCCTGCACACAGATCTCCCCTGGTTTCCTGCTACTCCAAAGCCAAGTGCCATTTCCTCAGCCAGGAGCACAAAGTGGCCCTGCCTTAGAGGTATCCCTCTGGGCATGTTGAGATGTACATAAGGCATGGTGGTTAGGAACGGGACTCTGGAGCCACCAAGCCTGGGTGTGAATATCTGCTCTGTACATTAAGGCTGTGTGATATTGGACACATGGCCTAACCTCTCTGAGCCCCAGTTTTCTCCTCACTGAAAGCCTGGAGGGTTATAGATGAAATCCTCAGTGTCTGTGGAGCACTGGGCTCAATGCTGCAGGAGTGGCTGCTCAGCCTTTCCTGCCTCACCGGGCATTTGTATAGCACCTTCTAGCCCCCTTATCTCATTCCAGCTGCATGAGCCAAATGAGACAGGAACACAACCACATCCCCCTTAGAGATCAGACAATTGTGTCTGGGAAGCAACAAACCTCCTTCTCAGCCATCACCATGCTGGGCATGTTCTGCATGAGCCTGGGGAAGATGATATGTGCCCCACTGTAAAGTGAAAGAACTGCATCTCAGGGCTCCACAGAGCACCCAGAGTCCAGCGCAGCAGAGGCAGAATGGTCCCAGGCCCCTTGGGCCCATTCTTCTCCTGGCTCCCATTCCATCTCGGCAGTGCTTCCTCCAGGGAGGATGTGGGATTGGATACACAGGAATGACAGGGTTTGGCAATCCCATCGCTTCTGAATTCCAGGGCGGGGAGGAGAAAGACGCGGGTGAAAACCTGCTTTCAGAGGATTTTCCCTTGGCTGCCTCCTCAACCAAACTCACCCACAAATTGCACATCAAGTTTCCCAGCCTCCACCTTGGGGAGCAGGCTCTTTCACTTCAGGGAATTCAGAGGCGTCTCGAGGGGCATATGCCAGGGCAGGCACAGAGCGAGGAGGTGGGGTTGGGGGTTGTGGACAGCTCTGGTCCCCTCCGGCCCCACAGAGCACACAAGGCAGCTGACACTGCTGGAGAGCTGGTCCCTGAAAGGATGGAGAATGCATGAATCTGAACTAGAAACAGAAGGGCAGGAGGAGCAGGAAAAGAAATGAGGGCCAAACAGAGTCTGAGCAATGAAGGGATATTTCAGAGCGCTGGAAACACAAGCTAAGCTAAGCAGCAGGGGACTGGGAGAGCTCTGCAAAATATCAGGGAGCCTAGAGGTATCTAGTCAAAGATGAGTGCAATTGCAACCAACAAAGTCAAGACCAAGGACAAGAGCAGGGGCATTTCCCCAATTACACAGTGCCCCTGCCCCCAACACACAATGACACATTTGACTTTTGACTTCATTCTGCTCTCTCCGCACTGCATCTTATCCCTAGCTCTTCTCAATCTTAAGATCCTTCATTGATTTGTTGAATAACTTGAGCTGCAAAGGGGAGACTGGGAAGTTGGAAATAAAGTAAATCAATTTCTCGTTGATAAAAGAGACATTCCTGACATCACATAATGACTTGACCCACTCACATCACATCGCTCCTGAGCCTTCGATGCCTGGCTATGTGCTGGGATCAAGGCTCACAGCATCACAGGGGTTGGGGACTGTAACCACCTGCTTGTGCCATGGGTACTCCCTGTCTGTCTCTACGAGTGCCATTGTCACCTCCAGTTCTGCAGATGAGGTCTTTGAGGCTTGGAAAAGCTGAGTAACCTGCCTGGGGTCACACAGCTGGAAAGTACTAGGACCAGCACTTGCCCCTGGGCACCTGGCTCCTGTGCCTGCACTCCAGAAAGCACAGGGAGAAATGACCCAGCACAAAGGTGATTAAAAAACAAAGTGCAATGAAAAGCGCTCTAAAGTGACAACGTGCTGTAAAAGCCGAGTGGAAGGAAACATCACTTCTTACTTGAGGATTACAGAAGGCTTCCTGGAAGAGATCTTGTCTGATCCCAGCTTTTCAGAATGATTGGGATTGTGACATTGGAAGCAGGGGGTTGGGAGTATAAGAAGAAGGGCATTCAAAACAGAACAAACATGAATGAAGTCTGTTGTATGTCAGAACCAGAGGTCCAATAGCAGTAGCCCCGTTTGTCTGGAAAAGAGTACTCAAGGAGAAAAAAAATGGGAGATAAATTGAGAAATGTAGATTGAGGATGGACAGGAGGAGTTTGAACAGGTGAATAGGGAGGCATCCAGGAGCCTTAGCAGGTGAGGAGGAGGGGGTGATGCAATGGGAACTCTGGAGACGGGGAAGGGGGCCATGCCATCCAGGCAGAAGAGAGTCTTTGCCCACAGCAGGGGTGCTGACACTAGCCAACAGAAGTCAGGAGAGGAGAGGAGAGAAGCAGAGAAGAGAGGACTGGACTCTGCCACTAGGACGCAGGCTCCATGAGCAGGGATTTTTTTTTTTTTTTTTTCATGTATTTAATGCCATATCCTCCGTGTCAAACAGAGTACCTGGAACATATTAGATGCTCAATAAATATTTGTTGCATACCATCGATTTAAGATAATTAAATCTATTGTACTTGGAAGAGAGGTGAGGAGGTGAAACCCAGTCTCAGAGCCTATATGAGCCATTACTGAGAAAAGGGAAAATAGGAAGAGGATTTAAAGAGGGGAACTTGGCTTTGTGTAAGCACAGGTGGGACAGCTGGGTCCCCATGGATGGTCAATGCATTTGGGAGTCATGAGGCATAGGCTACTGTAATGGGGGCTGTGACAGGTACATGTCGCCTCAGGAAAGAGGTGGAGGGTAGGGGACGGCTCTGGGGAGCACGGGGAGAGGAGAAGCAGGAGGAATTAGGCAAAGGAAATAAGAGGGGCTATTCCAGATAGGAAAGCCCGCTGGGGACAGCATCTCGGATTTGTTTTTTTAATTCAAAAAAGGAGGCCCATTAATAGGTTCAATAAAGCAAATGGAATAAGGAAGGGGGCAGAGATGAGACCACTGGGCCAGGTATGTAGGATGCTGGCAATGACCTTCAAGTGGTGGGTGGCAGTGGACTGCAAGGGTGGACAGAGGTGGGCTCTGGAGAGCAGCTGGCAGAGAAGACAGGAGTCTGCAATGCAGCCCAGGCCTCACAGAGGCCGATGCTTTGGAAAGGCCAAGTTCTTGGCCGCACTTTTCTAAGGAGAAAGGTAAGCGCTTCATGGGGATGCTCCCTTGCTTTTTCTGCTTTTTGACGTGGCCAAGACAGAAAGAAGGTGGACATCCCTTGAACTCTGTCTCCTGTCCATGTCTGGGATCTGGGCTGCTCAAGGCAGGCTACATCACCTTCCAGCTCCAGGAGTGGCCAGGCAGGTCCTGGAGCAGCAGCCTGGCCCCTGTCCACGTCCCCTCCTCCCTGGCAGCAGGCCCTGGGCCTGGGCTGAGCAGATGGGCCCTGGTGACTCGGTGAATCAGAACCATGGGAAGCAGATGCACCCGCCATGGGTCCCCGGGCACAACTGGAACCTGTTGGGGGAGGGAATTTGCATAATAAGGATAATTTGGTACCAAAACTGTCCCCTGAAGTGAACTGCATGGATCTCGATACAGTTAACAAATTTCACTTCTTCTTTCCCATGTTTTGTCAAACCAACTAGTTGTGACGTTGAGTGTGTGAATTGTCCCAATGTTTCTGTTTCTCTGCCCATGAGTCAGCCCTGGCCTCTCTCTCCGCTTTGCTACCCCCTGGGCCCAAGGAGGTGCCATGCACACGCGTGTGGGCCTCTCCCGAACAAGGCCACGCTAAGACCTCTCTCTGTGGTTGTGACCACGTGTGATCCCAGGTTCCCAGAAGGCCTCGGTGGCTGCGGCCTCCTCTCCACCACCGTCTCACGGTGCTGTTCCTCCCCAGGCACCTGCACGAGCTTCCTCATTGTCATCCTCCCTCCAGCTTCCTGTGGGTAGAGGGTGGGCCGGGCCCCACAGTAAGAAGGGTGCGCAGTTTCAGGGTCCCTCAATTCGATTCCCCTTTCAGGGACCTCCTCCCTCTGGGCACTGCCCTGATCCCCACCCTCAGTGGGCACTGCCCCTTGCAAAACCTTCTGTAAATCCCCTCTGCCCACACCCACTTCCCACCTCTGTGAGCACCATGATTCCTTTTTTAAGTTGATCTCATACCACCCCATGGGAGAACAGTTGTGTGCTTACATGCACTGATGGGAAATTAAAGCCGACACGCATGGAGGCAGGGACCCTGAGAGCTGCGGGAAGCTGGTCAGCTGGTCTCCGGGTAAGATCTCATCTCCAGGAAGCCATCCGGTCTCAGTGAGATGTGACCCCAAATGATCCCTCCAGCCTCCTCCCAACCTCCAAATCATACCCAGTTCCCAGGTTTCCTTGCATCACAGGGCCCTGCTGGTCCTGGGAAGTCTTCCCATGCTTGGCTGCCTGCTGAGTTCTTCTGGGACAAGGCAGACCTTACTGCACCTAATGTTTTGAGTTTTCTGAAGACCTGATCTCTGAGTTCCTTGAGTCCTCATGTCAGCTGTCTTAGGGCTCTCACCCCGCAATGTATGGGATGTCCACCTCCTCCATTGGACTGTGAGCCTGTGGAGGGCAGAGGCTGGTCTCACACATCCCGAGCCTCCAATAACAACAGAGAGAAGCTTCTGCTGGAGATTCCATCCCAGAGTCCTGGACTCCCTGAGGTCTTATCTTGCCCCAGGCAATGATGTGGGCCTGAGGCCCATGACTTTCCCTTTGAAGCCCTGGCCATCTTTCTACTTGCTCCACAGCCAACATCAACTGCCCCCCCCAACTCCCAGAGAAAGGGCCAGATGCAATAGGATGCTGACCCCTGGACTCCCTGGGTGCTCCAGGAGGGTCCTCTCCTCATCTTAGCATTCAGGCCCTTCTTTTGGACAAGGAACTCCTCCAGGGGACAGGCAGAGCCTCTAGCCCTGGGATGAATCGGCTGAATCTAGAGAAGGGCTGTGGGGCAGGGAAGGCCGGAAGAGCCCCCTTTGGGCACGGAGGAGTTCAGCCGTGCAGCAGTCTGCGTGGGGGAGAGGGGATTTCCCTCAAGAAGGCTTCTGGGGCTTTTTATTTTCCAATGTAAACACGCTTTTAGCCCTATGAACGTGTGTTTGTGTTAACACTCATTCAAGTGCTGCCCTATATACATAGTTCTGTCCTGTCCCACCAGCGTTGACCAGGCCTGCCCTTGTCATCCCAGGACCAGCAGCCAGGGTCAGAGACATGAGAATGTAAGGCCACCGCCCTGGAGGAGCCGCAGGTGAAATGGGCAACCGTCAGGCAAGAGTGTCCACAGACAAGCTCTGTGCTGCCGACACAGACACCCAGGACCCAAAGGTACTCAGGACCTGTGGGACCAAGTGCACCTCAGCTGAATCTTGAAAAAGAGAAGGCAGAGAGGGGACAAACTGAATTATACAAAATACTCAAAGCCAAGGAAGGCAAGAAGAGTGGAAGACAAACACAAAACAAAACAAAACAAAAAGGCCCACAAATAGAATAAAGAACAATTACAAATGTAATCAATATGAATCCAAATGTACCCATAATCTCTTTAAACATCGTCTAAGGACAGCAATTGAAAGATAGAGTTTCAGTGGATCCAAAGATGTGACCCAACTACATGTTGTCTATAAGAAATCCATATTTAATGCCTATAATGCCAGCACTTTGGGAGGCTGAGGCAGGTGGATCACGAGGTCAGGAGTTCAAGACCAGCCTGACCAACATGGTGAAACCCCATCTCTACTAAAAATACAAAAATTAGCCAGACATGGTGGCACACGCCTGTAATCCCAGCTACTCAGGAGGCTGAGGCAGGAGTATCGCTTGAACCCGGAAGGTGGAGTTTGCAGTGAGCTGAGATCATACCACTGCACTCCAGCCTGGACAACAGAGCAAGACTCCGTCTCAAAAAGAAAAAAAAAATGGAAATCCATTTTAAGTATAAAGACACATATGGATTAAAAGTAAAGAAATTAAGAAAAAAATACTATAGTTACACTATCAAAAGAAAGCAGGAGTAGCTATACTGATTGATTTCAGACATAGCAGAGTCACAGCAAACAAAGGCATCAGGGTAAATGAGGGCATTCCATAATGACACAGGGGTCAATTTTCTAACAAGATGTGACAATCCTTAACATGTACACTCCTAACAACAGAGCACCAGCATACATGAGGCAAAAGCAGAGAGAACCGCACAGAAATCAATGAACCCACTCCTAGAGCTGGAGACTCCAACATTCTCCATCAGAAACAGACAGATCCAGCAGGCAGAAAATCAGTAAGGATGCAGTTGAACTGAAAGACAGGAGTTACTTAGGCAAAGAAAGGCAGCAGAGAGTTTCAGGCAGCAGGGGCAGCGTGAATGTGGTACAGAGGCCTGGACATGGAATAGTGTTGAAGGAAAGCCAAGCCATGCAGCTGGGCCGGAGGAGTGTCCTGGGGGCTGGGGAGTGCTAGAAGCCTGGAGAGAAGGGGTCCACCACTCCACCAAAGAAGTGCCCTCTGAGGGTTGGGGAAGGGAGCAGGAGCTGAGCCCCTGTCCTGACCTTGGAGGTGCAGGGCTGTCATGAATGCATAGGCCCCCTGAGGAAGGGCGGAGAGGGGTGTGAGCACCAATTTCAGGTAGTGAAACTAAGGCCAAGGAAGCAGAGAGCCGTTTTCAAGGTCATAGGGAGTCACCCTCAAGCCACATTTCCTAAAGCCCATTATGCATAATACAAAAAACGAGAATGGGGCAAACGATTTGGGAAAAGCCACACACTCTTCCCTCTTTTGGAGATCCACAAGGTACCTTAGCATTTGAAATGCTCTGGGCAGAATGGAAGATGGTTTATTTAATCCAGCTTTCCACAAATACAGTTAACCTAAAACTTCCCCACCTCCCTCCCCTCTTCAGCATTACCATTAATATGCATGTCACTGTAGGAAGGGAAACACTTTAGAAAATGGGGTCCTAGAGGGAACACTGAGAGCCAGGGTGGGACCACAGCCCGCCTGTCCCTGGCTCTTCCCTGGCCTGGCCATGTTCCTGGCCTGCTGCCCTCAGGTTGCTAATGTCCCCAGCACTGCCTTTCCCTTCATTCCCTGCGGTGCCAGGCCCTGGATCATGGATGAAGGCACAGGCTTGGCTCACACTGACTTGGTCATGGTTACACCGTCCCAGGGTGAAGCACAGTGGCCCGGAGCCTGCTCCAAGGTCATCACGTGAGCTGTCCCCTGACTTCTGGAAATTAGCCTTGCCCTAAGAGTGGAACTGGCTTGGTGGGAGCCTCTATCTGCTGCTGGGGGATTTCAGCACTGAGGCCGTAAGGGATGGAGGGGGTGCCTAAGGCCCTTTCTCCCTAGAGCAGGAAGCAGAGCGGCAGGACTGTCTGCCTCCTCAGCTTGCATCTCTACTCGGCATTGAAATTCAGGACCTGACATGGGGCCTGGATAATTCAGAACAGATTTGGGTCCTAAGCATCTGTGTGAACCATGTGAAAAGTACCAGCTTACCATTTCTATGTGCTTTCTCGTTCAAGCCTGGATGAAAAGTAGCATTAGATTCACTGTAAAATGCTTAGAGACTTGAATAAAAAGGAAGGAGGAACACTGGCATTTGCTGAGATGGTATCATACAAGTGCTTTTGTCATTCTCACAAGGTGTTATTGTGCCCACTTACGAATATGGGATCCTAAGACTCAGACAGGACAAGTAACAAACCATACAGTATTCACAGATCCTCGAAGCCAGGATACCGCAATTAACGTTAACAAAATCAGTGCAATACGCCAATATTGAAGTAATATGAGATCTTAATAACGTATCTGTGTTTTTAAAATAGAGAAGAAGAAAAGGTATCAGTTAAGTTAATAAATTATTTTTGTTTTCCAAATATTTCCTTACAACTGGATGCCTTTAGGTCATATTCATTTGTATGTTTGACAGTGTACAGACCTTTCCGGTGTAGAGTCAATCATTTGAAATCATGAAGAAGAATCCTCAAAATGATTTCTCTTGGGTAGTAAACTCCCTTACAATACTGCATGTGGGAGGTGGCAGTGGGGAGGACAGAATAGTTTTGGGAAAGAGAAACATGATATAGAGATTTGACAATGCACTTCAAAGGCATGCGCCTGACTTTCAACAATGGAACAAGGAAAAGTGCTGAACAGGACTGACAGTTCAGAAAGAAAATCAGTAGGAGAAGTAGGCCAGGCGCAATGGCTCACGCCTGTAATCCCAGCGCTTTGGGAGGCCGAGGCAGGCAGATCACAAGGTCAGGAGTTACAGACTAGCCTGGCCAACATGGTGAAACCCTGTCTCTACTAAAAATACAAAAATTAGCCAGGTGTGGTGGCGGGTGTCTGTAATGCCAGCTACTCAGGAGGCTGAGGCACGAGAATCGCTTGAACCCAGGAGGTGGAGGTTTCAGGGAGCCAAGATTGTGCCACTGCCCTTTAGCCTGGGTGACAGAGTGAGCCTCAGTCTAAAAAAAAAAAAAAAAAAAAAAAAAAAGATGCTGGGCGCGGTGGCTCACGCCTGTAATCCCAGCACTTTGGGAGGCCGAGGCGGGCGGATCACGAGGTCAGGAGATCGAGACCATCCTGGCTAACACGGCGAAACCCCGTCTCTACTAAAAATACAAAAAATTAGCCGGGAGCGGTGGCGGGCGCCTGTAGTCCCAGCTACTCGGGAGGCTGAGGCAGGAGAATGGCGCGAACCTGGGAGGTGGAGCTTGCAGTGAGCCGAGATCAAGCCACTGTACTCCAGCCTGGGCAACAGAGTGAAGACTCTGCCTCAAAAAAAAAAAAAAAAAAAAAAAAAAGAAGAAAA